>NW_006785876.1:5101854-5126650 GCF_000442215.2 Lipotes vexillifer
ACAGAATCCCCTTAGAGAGTGGCAGAAGGAAGAAAATGGGCTGGGGTCCCTGCTGCCATCCGGAGTTCCTCAGACCCTGGCACAAAGGCCTTGGCTCGAGGCCTCCAAGGGGGGGGGGAGGGGGAGGAGAGGCCGCCTGGCCACAGTGTGACCTTCAGAGGCCCCCAGAGAAGGGCACCTGGCCCCTCCCCGCCCACAACTGCCCCTCCCAGTGCCCCCTGGACTTGGAGGGGGTATGAAGTTTCTGACCCCTTTGCTCTTTGGGGCCCAGGAGGAGTGGAGGGCATAGACAGAATGTTGGCAGAGGGAAGCCAGGGGGTGCCATGGAGATGGGTGAGGGGCTGAGGCAGAGACTCCAGGGGGGTCCCTGAGGGAACTGTAGGGGGAGGCTCCAGCTGGGATCCTGGAAACTGTTATCTGACCTTGGCCCTGGAGGCAAGGCTGGGGGTCTGGGGTGTATTGGGGGGTGTGGGAAGGAGAGAGACAGGCAGACAGACAGAGTCTCTGCGGAGTCTGCAGTTTTGCGGGCTAGAGCGCAGCTCTGCTGCTCGGGATCTGCCCCAAAAGAGGGGCAGGTGGGGTGGGCAGTTGGTGACAACTGGAGACCCTCTGGAAGGGCTGGGAGAAGGCTTTGCCTGCGGGGTGCTGTCAGGTCCACTTGGTTGGGCTAGTTGACCTTCACAGCTTCTGGGGAGGGGAGGAATGATCTGGTGGGGGTGGGGAGGGATGAGAGGCCTCAGGCCTAGGTAGTGCAGGGGGCCCTCTAGGGGTTGGGCAGTGCTAAGGCATAAAAAGCTTTCCTGGTTGCCTTTGAGGAAGGTGTCCAGCAAGTGAGAGGGACTTGGGACCCCCCTCAGTCTGGGAGGGAGAAGAAACCAGGGAACAGGGTGGGAGCCCGAGGCTCGGGGCTTTGGAGATAAATTCAGGCTCTAGGGAGATGGGTGCGCAGGGAAAAATGGGGCCCTCCCCTCCCCCAGGGTTCCCTCCCATGTTTTACCCTCTAGGCAACCTGTGGCTTTGCTAAGTATTCCTGAGGATAGAAGAGTTTGGATGGGGGAGGGTGCTTGGTGCCCTTCGGTCCTCTGTACCGCCCCCCCCCCAGCAACAGCGCACCCTGGTATTTGTTATGTCAGCAGGAGAAGGTCACCATGTTGTTTTTCTCGCCCCCAGTCCTTCCTTCCTGCCCCAGTCCAAATTTGTCCTCCTGTTTGACCTTAATACTTACCCGTGGCTTGGGACCAGGGAGTCAGGGGGGCTGAGAGACTTCACATCTTTTAGCTCAGCAAGGAGCCAGTGGGGGCTGGGGAAGGGAAATGTGGGGGAGGGGCAGGGACCTGGGCAGCACAGCATTCTGGTGTTTTCCTACTGTGTTTTGAGGCCCCCCCCCCCCAACCCAATATCTGGTCAGTCTTTATCTTCCTTGGCTTCAGAACTGGGGCAGTCCAGGGGTGGTGCTTTGTGCTGTGGAGAGCCCCCGGAGGTGCCCTGCTCCATTCAGAAGCCCTGGAGAAGCCAGAGGCTGCGGGTTGGGAGGGACTTAAGGAGGGAGCAGGGGCGGGGTGGCTGGGTCTGTGCATCCCTGCTTCTGCCCATGCCCATTCTTCGTTCTTTGTTTTGTCTTCAGTGGTCCCAGGCTGCACCCATGGCAGAAGGAGAGCAGAAACCTCACGAAGGTAAGTCCCCCCCCACGCCCACCCCTGCACATGGATGGGGGGGGTGTCCCTTGATCCCCCAGGGGATGGGTGGGAAGGCCCAGTTCCTTCTCAGGTCTGTTGGGGTTTGGGTGGGGAAGGGGCACAGGAATCTGGGGATCTAGAAAGGAAAAGGTGAGCTCCGGGAGATTAACCCTTCCATCCTGGAGGACTCTGTCTGTACTACTCAGACCCCGGCTAGAAATAGGACTTGTGGTCTTTTTCTTCTGCTCTTTCCAGTAAGATTTTATTTGGAGAGGGAGTTGCGAGCACAGACCAGGAAGACAAATAGTGTTCAAGGATCCCAGGTGTCAGGGGAGGTGTCCCTTGTTGCCCCTGCTCCCAGGGGAGGATGGATACCCAGCCAGATTCCGCCTGTGGGGTCTGTGTGGCAGAGGCTGTGACCCCTGCTGTCTAGATTGCTGGCTGTGTATGAGCTGGAGGTGCAGAGGGCCCAGGCTCATGGAACTCCCTCCCCCCACTTGGCATTCCTTTGGGGGTGGAGAGAGAAAGCCCTACAGCCTCCCCCTGCCCTCCTGGGGAGTAGGTTTGGGTGCTTGTGAACTTCCCTCTTGGTCCAGCAGAGGGCTGGCTGTAGCTCCCAGGAGCCCCGCCCCTCTGCCCAGCCTGAGTCTGCCTGCCTTTTGTTTGCCGCGGTTTGGAGTACAGATCCTCCCATTTCTCTAGGGATGCCCTGGCTCTCCCCACTACTGAATGTGGCCTCTGCTCCAGCCCGATGTGCCACTCCCCCAGCTCCCCACCTCTGAGAAGGGACGGCCCTGGGGTCTTCCTCCAGGCGAGTTTCCCTGACCCAAATCCAGTGGCCCGGATGGTGGCCAGGGGCAGTGTTTGTACTCCCAGGGCTGGTGGTGATGCCTGGCCAGTTCTGCCTCTTTCCTCACTCAGGAGCCCTTTCCTTGACCCAGGCAGGGCCTGGCTTCCCCACCTGTGCCACTGACAGGCCTCCGCTCCCAGGGTGCACCCACCCTGCCTCAGCCTCCACTGGTCTCTCTCTGAGGTCTGGGAGAGGCAAGACAAATGGTCTTTGTTTGCTGGGATAAAGGTTGTCTTATTAGAGAAATAAGGAAAACCACGAAGCCTGAAGTTGGAGTGTATGTGCGCCCACGCCTGAGCAAAAGCAGGACAGCTTTCCTTGGAGGTATTGGCTGGGGTGTGAAGGGTGCGGTGAAGTCACCCCCCCTCTACCTCCTGTGGGCCTTGAGGATTGCAGGGAGCTTTTCCAAGGTATTCCCACCCTGGATCTTTTTACCGTCAGCTACCAACTGCCATGACCCAGGCCAGACTGTTCTGCCGTCCTGTCCTTGTGGCCCTGAAGGCTTGGCCACCTCTATCCCCAGCCAGGACGAAGTGTCAGGGCAAGAATTCTTGATTAGTCGTCTTCTTCAATAGAGACTTGGCTTATTTACAAAAGGACTTTTTCAGATCCCTGGTCTTGTTTATACCCTTTTTGATGACGCTTGATCCTAACCCTTGTAGCGGTGGGGAATTCTGTGCCCATTGTCTGGATGGGGAAGCAGAGACCTCAGGCAAGGCCAAGGACTGGCTTGGGAGCCCCCTTCCTGTTTTCACACGTACAGCCTCCCCACTTCCCCTCAGCTCCTCACATTCTCCCTAATCCACTATATATACCCCCCTCCCCATCACCCAGGCTCATCTTCCTTCACCCCCCTGGAGGGAGGAGTGAGGAGAGGCTCAGCTATGGCCTCTGGGAAGAGGCAGCTGGGGGAATGCCCTTCAGATGTCTTGGTGGGGTTCTAACCTTGTGTCACCTGGGCTGAGAAAAGGGCGCTTGTTCTTAGGGCTGGAGATGGAAGGCAGAACCCTATGCTTCAACCTCTGTTTCAGTGTCTTTAGAGATCAGCCCAACCCACTTACACAGATGTGCAGAGTCTGAGGCCTAGAGAGGGAGGAACTGTCCCAAGGTCACACCAAGTCCTGGCCAGAGCCCAGGCTTCCTCGCTGGCTAGGTGTTGGTTCTTCCCTTCTATTCAGGGGAAACTCATTTCAGGGACAGGATTGCTCTGTGGTGGTGGTGGAGGGGTGATGGGGAGTGGCAGGCCAGGCCACAATTTGGAGTAGTCATTCAGAGTCCTGACTTTATTTATTCTCAGGGGCCCTACCTCTGTGGCCCAGAATTACCCCTTCATGCTCCGGTGCACCCCAGGCTCCACGGCCAGCCTGGGAAGTTGTCTTTACCCTGGTCTCCCTCCAGATCAGCTTCTAGAAATGCTCCGTGACTGCAGTGGCGGCACCGTTTTTTCCATGATGCAAGCAGTTTGCCCTCCTGGGTGGGGTTATCGGTGGCTGGCAGGGCCAGCACAGTGTTCCCGCCCATAGCCACCTGCTGTTTCCAGGCAGACCCAACCCCTGTGCCAATGCCCACCACCTCCTCAGCCCGAGTCTGGGGAGGGGGTCTGGCAGGTGGCAAAGTGCCCCCTGATGCTTCCCCTCTGTTTCACAGGATGTTGGCTTGGGAAGGCTTTGATGTCAGAGTTGACTTTAACTCTGTTACTGACTGGCAGTGTGGCCTTGAGGCCAGTTACTCAGCCTCTGTAAGCCTCTAGTTCCCCATTTGTAAAATGGGGGGTCCTACTAGAACCTCAGATACCATGGGGGGAAGAATTGTTTGGGGTGACATCTATGGACTCCTGTACACAGTGCCCAGCACATAAGAAGTGCTCAGTAAGTGGTTGTCGGTTAATGGTATGGCAGTTGCTGTGGGGAGTTGGAGGGAAATGGAGAGCGGGTTTGCCAAGCTGGCTGCTCTTCCTTTCACGGGAAGCTTAGAGACCCCTAACAGGTATACTCATACTCAGACTGTCCTCTGGCATCACGGTTGACCTAGGGATTGGCTTGGCTGTCATGGCGAGGCAAGGGGATCAGATGTGCAGGCTGACTCCCTTAGAACCTGACAGTGCCATGTGATCTTTGGAATAAAAACAGGCCTTTATCAGCGTTGGTGGTGGAAAGCTAGGAAAGGACTTCAGCCACAGCCAAGAGCCTTAAGTTAGATTTTTAGAAGGACTGTCGTGGGTACCTCTCACAGAAAAGAGCGGCCTTACAGAGCTGGGTGGAGAGAAGGGCTGGCCGCCTCTAACGTGACCTGCTGGGCTCATGTGTCACCCCCTGCCATGCAGTGGTGAAGTTCATGGACGTCTACCAGCGCAGCTACTGCCGTCCAATTGAGACCCTGGTGGACATCTTCCAGGAGTACCCCGATGAGATTGAGTACATCTTCAAGCCGTCCTGTGTGCCCCTGATGCGGTGTGGGGGCTGCTGCAATGACGAGGGTCTGGAGTGTGTGCCCACCGAAGAGTTCAACATCACCATGCAGGTGGGCACCTGCGGGGAGCGGGGGAGGGGCTGCGTGGGGTGGGGGCATTAGGCTTTGCCAACAGGTGGTCCCCGGCCCTCTCCTGGGCAGCTCTCGAAGGGAGGAGCCAAGCTTGCCTTGCCTACCTCTCGCCCCTGAGTCAGTCAAGGGGAGATGTGGAGGTCTTACCCTCTTTGGAGAAAAAGATGCTTGCATTTCTGAGCCCAGGTTTCCAGCAAGTCCTGACCACCTCCTCCTCCTCCCTGACCTCTGTCCCCTGAGCTCAGGAGGGGGCTGACACCTGTGACAGGAGCCCCTCCCTTCCTCTCTAGGAGGGAGAGAGCCCTCCCTCCCTGGGGGCTCTGTTTGGGAAGCTGGATGAGCCTGGTCTGTGGAGAGTTTAAAAAGCCAGTCGTTTGGTACTGCCTGGTGATGGGGCCCATCTCAGCCTGGATGGGGCTGGAGGGAACTCTGAGACCCCAGGGAGGGGTGGGTGGCTCTTGGGTAGTTACTGGGGGTAGGGTGAGGCCTGGAGGGGATAAGAGGAGGGGAGGGATGGGGAGTGGCAAGAACCCAGGACCCAAATTCCCAGCCTGGCCAACCCTGCAGCCACGTCTGCCCTCAAGAGAAGCAGGGGCTCCTCGAGGTCAGCGGGGCGGGGGGAGTTGGGGTGGGCCTGAGGCTCTTTCTGGTAGAGCCCCTGGTCCCCCTGTACTTCCACCACCCTTCCCTGCTCTGTAGAACCCCTGGGTGCTGAGTGGCAGGAGCCATGGGGTCTCCCACCTGGGTATGGCTGGCTGGGTCACTAACCGCTGTGATCTGCTTCCTTTCCCTCCAGATTATGCGGATCAAACCTCACCAAGGCCAGCACATAGGAGAGATGAGCTTCCTACAGCACAACAAATGTGAATGCAGGTAAGGATGGAGTCACGGAGTCATTTGTTCAGTGAATGGCTGCTGAACGAATTCAGGGGGCCCACTCTAGGCCAGGGTTAGGTACGTTCCACTTGTTAGCCCATTTCCACCTTCCAACTGTGTAACTGTGGGCATTTCGATATTACTTCAATGTGCCTCGGTTTCCACATCTGTAAAATGGGCACAATAATAGTATGCACTGCCTAGCGTTGTTATAAGGATTAAATGAGTCATTATATGTCAAGAGTTTAAAACTGTACTGATGTATCATAAATAATACGTTAAGTTTTTATTATTATTATTATTATTATTCTCGTTACCATCACCATCTGAACTCCTCTCTGTTTTGTTCTTTTCTCTTTCTCTACCCACTGCAGACCAAAGAAAGATAGAGCAAGGCAAGAAAAGTAAGTGGCCATGACTTTCCCTCTTCTCCCTCTACTTGGCTGGTTGTCTTGGTTTAGGGCTCTTGGCTTCCTCTCTCAGGGGGGTCTGATGGCTTCACTGGGTCTGAGAGTTGGTTTCATGGGGACTTGTGGTGGCAGCAATGGGATGGAGCAAACTCCAGGATTATGGCTCTAGAACAACTGACAAAACTCAGCCTGGTGCCTGGAACTTCCTTTGGAAGAGACGATGCATCTCTGGGCCATTCCTGGCCAGGACTTGCGGTCTTGGTGTGTCGGGGGCTGTTGTGGATGCTGGCTCCCGGGTCTGCTCTAGCCTCCTGTCACCCGTGGCAGGGAGAGGGAGTGGGTGGCAGAGAGGCCAGCTTTTGTGTGTTAGAGGAAATGGCCTCGTTGGTGGCTGCAGTGGTGGTGCAGTTGGATTTGGGGCCAGCTGGGGTGTTTTCTTGGTGCATGCCCTCCTGCGGGAGTGAGGCAGGCCAGAGACGCTCAGCCCCCTTGGCCAGGGGGAAAGAGGTGAATGTTGGCCGTTTCCTGAGGCTTTCAGTTGCTCAGTGTGGAGGGTCAGGTCAGGATAGAGCCGGGGGGTGAGGTCTGGCAGCGGTGATCCTTCAAGACAGGGCGAGCGGCTGGCATGGGAGAGAGCCTGCAGGGGAAGAGACTGAGAGAGAGCACCTCTGCCCTTCCCCCACCCATCATCCTGTCTGCCCCCAATGCTCTGGTGACATTGAAGCCCCCTAGGCCTCAACCCCTTGCCTCTTCCCTAAGTCCCCAACTTCAGGATTGCTGAGCAGTGATTGGGGACAGGAGGCTCAGAGAGAGAGTGTGTCTGTGCGCGTGTGAATGAAGACCTTCCTTCCTCCGGAACTTTCTCCCGAGAGGGAGCAGACTTGCCCCTCTCCTCCATCCCTTCCCCTTCATTTGTCCCATGTGGCAGCCATCCTGAGGGGCATATTCTCCGGGGCCGGGCAGGTGTGGAGAGGGCGGGTTCCCTTGAGGGGGACAGGCTTCCGCTTGCCGCCCTTGCCTGTTCCCCAAACGCCTGCCTTGCCCACAGGGAGAGCGGGGTTTCGCCTGGTCTCCAAAGAGAGTCTGGTGAGATGGTGTAGCAGGCTTTGCCAGGCTGGGGAGAGGACGCTTCGCCAAATGCCGCCCAGGCCCCCCTCCCCACGCCTTCCTAACTCCCACCCCACCCTGCCGCCTGCCTGGGGCCCCGCCTCTCAGCCCAGGTTATGGCCCGGCTGGGGGGGGCCTTTCATGTGCCACCCTTGGTTTTGCGCCAGCTCCCAAGATAGCTGCTCCCCTACACTGGGGTTCACAGAGGCAGGGCCCCTGGAGGGAACCCTCGCTCTGGTACTTGGAAATGAAGGCAGAAGGTGCCTGGAGTATAGCCTGCACCCCCTTCCCTCGCCCCCCATCGAGTCAGGTCTCTGACCGTCTCCCCAAACTCTGGCCTACCTCTTATGGCCCCTGACCTTCAGGGTCAGACTTGTTCAGGGATGCTGGGCAGAGAGCCTGCCCCCTAGGCTTTGCCTCCTGCCTGGGACCAGGAGACACCATGAGCGTGGAGGCCTGTGGGTCCAGTGCCCCCCACCCAGCCTCTGCTCCCCCCGCCACATACACAGCCTTGCTAGGAGCTGGGTTTGCCGCCCCCCGCCCCGCCCGAGGGTGAAGTGAGAAGGCGCCATTGGGTGCCTGCTGCCCTGGCCCATCCCGCGTGTGTGCACGTGCGCAAGCTCTTCCTCGTGCCTCGGAGTGTGTCCTGTGTCCTGCCCTCCTCACTGCTTCCTTTCCTCTCCCCTACCCCCTTGCTTTCTCTCTGTCTGTCTCTGTTTTTTTATTTTCCAGAAAATCAGTTCGAGGAAAGGGAAAGGGGCAAAAAAGAAAGCGCAAGAAATCCCGGTATAAATCCTGGAGCGCGTACGTGGTGCCACCGCTGTCTCGTTTCCTGGAGCCTCCCCAGCCCCCAATCAAACTCCCGCCTGCAGGACCCTGGAACCCTGCCTCCATCCTGCTCCCCTTCCCTGGCTCCTGTCCTCCCTCTTCCCTAGTGACTCTCTCTCACTCTCACTCCACTAATTGGCACCGATGGGTAGATGTGGTGGTGGCATTGCTGGTCCAGGGTTGGGGGTGGGCGGGTGGGCGGAGGGGGCCTGGAGGATTCAGGGAGGGGCCTCTGGCTTGGCTGGGCACCCACCGCCTTTCCCTCACCCACTGGGCACTGGTGGCGGGCCCATGTTGGCACGGGTGCCGGGCGCTGATGCCTGCTCACCCAACTGGTTTCCACTGCTCTAGGCTTCCGCACTTCTCTGGAAGCTGGGGGGTGGGGGCGGGGAGGGCAGACGTGGCGTGAGGAAGGGGCGTGGGTGAGGTGAGGCAGCTCGTTGTTGGCTGAAGGAGGATGTGGTGTCAAACACCACTGTGGCCCCTCCTTGTGGACTTGGGGCCTCTGCAGGAGAGCCCCCTATTCCAGCCCAACCCATGGCACCCACAGAAGCCCTCCCGTAGGGTGGCCTCTTCCTCTGGGTTTGAGGCTGTCGGGGACCCTTTGGCCACCAGTGGCCTGGCCTGTGGACCCTGCCTCTGGGCCTAGCCTGCCGTCACTCCCTGCTTCAGCCCCCCTTTGGTGGAGGGGCCTGAGCATGAGCCTTCACCCAGGGAGGAGGTGGCCCCGATTGCCGTTCCCAGCAGGTGGAGAGTGAAGGTGTGCTTTTTCGGGGGTGGTAGCCGTTGGGGCCCTGTGGCCCGAGACTTGCACTTGTGCCCGTGGGACAGCGCTGCCCCTTACAGCACCCCTGTCCTTGCATTCTGCCCGTGTGCGTCCGCCTCTTCCTGCGGGCAGGCTTCCTAGCCAGTGCTGCCTCTTTCTGCCGCTCTCTCGTCTTCTGCTGTGGCGTCGGACCCTTCCAGGGCGTGGAAGGGTGTGGGGCCCGTGAGCTGGGTGGGGTGCAGCTGCTGACGTGGTAGGGGGTGTTGCATGGATTTTTTTTCTCTCTCTCTGCTGACGCTCTAGCTTAGATGTCTTTCCTTTTGCCTTTTGCAGTCCCTGTGGGCCTTGCTCAGAGCGGAGAAAGCATTTGTTTGTACAAGATCCGCAGACGTGTAAATGTTCCTGCAAAAACACAGACTCGCGTTGCAAGGCGAGGCAGCTTGAGTTAAACGAACGTACTTGCAGGTTGGTTCCCAGAGGGCGAGCAAGTCAGAGAGGGGCTTTGCACAGAGATGGGGAGAGAGAGAGAGAGAGAGAGAGAGAGAGAGAGAGAGAGAGAGAGAGAGAGAGAGAGAGAGAGAGAGAGAAGAGAAGAGAAGAGAGAGAGAAGAGAGAGAGAGAGAGAGAGCGAGAGCGAGCGAACGCGCACCTGAAAGGGGCCAGCTGCTTGCTCAGCTTCTAGCTGCTTGCCTGGTGACTGCCGCCTTCTCTGCTCGCGGGGCCCCTGCGCTGGGCAGCGGGTGCTGGCCGGCCCGCCAGGGCCAGTTCAGAGCTTGCCCTGGTTGCGTGAGTGGGCAGGCCAGTGTGGCTTCCTGTGGTGGTGTGGACGCAGGCTGAGTGTTGTGTCCTGTGGTCCTGCTCGTAGTGGCTGTTGGTTCTGACGTCGTGATTCCTACCTCTGCTGCTAATAGGGAGGGCCCTTCCCGGCGTGGGGGGATGCGCCTCTACAAAGCGCAAATACTTGGGGGCCTCGCCACCGCCTCTGAGGTCTGCACCGCTGGGTTTCTCATCCCCTCAGTGTCTCTCCTTCGGGACAGGGCTTGAGTTCATCCTCAGACTGGGGTCCTGGAGGGTGTGGGCTCTGCCTGTTGGTTTAGGGCAGATAGGAGATTTAACATCAGGGGACGCTAGATACCTTAATACTCCAGTCATCACGGTGACAACCCCAAACAGCCGACCTATTTCCAAATGCCCCTAGGATGGGTGGAGGGAGGGAGCCACACCCATTCTCCTAATATTAGGCTGTGAGCTCCTCACACCTGGGCCTAGGTTTTATTCATCTGTGTGACCCCCCACCCCCACCCCAGGCATCTGTGCCTCTGTCCCTTGTTCACACCAGGGACCAAGGAAGTGTCAAGTGCGTGAGTGAATACATGACCGAGTTCAGGGGTGAGGGCAAGAGCACGGGGCCGTGACAGGTGGCTGGCAATCTTTTGATGCCTCACTGGTGTTTATACTCGTCTGGCCTGTGCTCAAAGGCAGGGAGCCCTCTGGGCCACCGTAAGCTTCACCCAGGAAGGAGAGGCTTTTATGGGGATTCCCGGGCAGGGCCAGGGTGCCCCCGGCTAGTCCAGATGCCTCATTGGTTAACAGGGTCCTTGGAGTGTAGCTCTCTCCCCTGTCTCCCGTGTTCCTGTGGCTTGTGAGTGTCAGGGAGGCTGGGGACCAGGCCCTGGGGGTGTTACTGTGGGTTCTGTCTGTCTTGGCGGTACGTGAAGGCAGGAAGTGTACACTAGTGCTGGGGTGGGGGCTCTGCCTCACCTCAGGGCTGGTTGAGGGGTCTCCACATCTCCCAGGGACCTCCGAGAAGATAAGGGATTTGCCATTTTAGGGTTACCACGGTGATCATTCTGCAGAGATGGGATAGGGGGATGTCTGCAGTGACCTGGGGGCTAACTGAAGTTACCCGAACCCATCCTCTCACCTGGCTGTATGGGGGAGTTTCAGTCCTCAAATAGGAGGCTTAGGATCCCCATTCCTAGGCTCTCAGAAGGGCAGGGCCTGCTCTGACCTCTCTTCAAGTGGGGAGGGTAAAAGGCGAGCAGCCCAGGTGCAGGGGCGTGATGGGAAAGTTCTAGGAGTCCCCTCTGCCTCCCCGACCCTAAGTTAAATAGCATATTGGAAAGTTAAGGCAGCCTGTTACCTGGGGCCTGCAGCTGAGGCCAGGACGGTGGGCATGGCGAGGGGAGGTGTGTCTCTCACCTTCCCAGGGCCCCAAGCCCTGCTGGCTCCGGCTCTCTTGGGAGCCTCACTTCCCCAGCTTCCTGGCCTGCTTGGCCTCTGCACAGGCCCTATCCTTTGCTCTCCCAACTCGTTCCCCCAGACCAGCACCATAGGGACTGCACTGAAACATCTCCTTCTGCAGGGAGGCTTTGCTGATTAACTTGGTCCAACTTTGCTCACCTATCAGCTCTTAAATGTCAACTAGGGACTGTTCTTTGGGACGTGTTCATTTGTTGCTTGTGATGAGATGTCATTCTGTCTTTGTCTTGTCTCAACTAGATTGTAAACTCCAGAGGGCAGACTGGGAGCCCTGGACGTAGCTGCCGCTCTCCCAGAGGCAGGACTGCGCTTTCTCTGTCCTCTCCCCTGCTGGCCTCGGGCTGCAGGAAGGGGAGGCTGCAGCCTCCCCACCGGGGCTCCTCCCCTGGCCCTAACCCCCAGCCTCTGTTTCCCGTTCTCTGCAGATGTGACAAGCCAAGGCGGTGAGCTCGGTGGGAGGAAGAAGCCTCCCTCAGGGTTTCGGGAGCGAGACGTCTCACCAGGAAAGACTGACACAGAATGACCCATAGCCGCTGCCCCCGCACCACCACCACCATCAACAGAACAGACCTGAATCCAGAAACCTGACATGAAGGAAGAGGAGGCTGTGCGCAGAGCACTTTGGGTCCGGAGCACAAGACTCCGGCAGAAGCATTCCCGGGCGGGTGACCCAGCACGGTCCCTCTTGGAATTGGATCGCCATTTTATTTCTCTTGCTGCTGCTAAATCGCCGAGCCCGGAAGATTAGAGAGTTTTATTTCTGGGATTCCTGTAGACACACCCACCCACATACATACGTTTATATATATATATAAAATATATAAAAATAAATATATATATTTTATATATATATATAAAATATATATATTCTTTTTCTTAAATTAACATTGCTAATGTTATTGGTGTCTTCACTGGATGTATTTGACTGCTGTGGACTTGAGTTGGGAGGAGAATGCCCCCACCCAGATCCTGACAGGGAAGAGGATGGAAGGAGAGGCTCTGGCATCATCTTTTTATCCCTCTTAGGGAAGCCGGGGTCCCCTCACCTGCCTGGGAACGCGCAAGGCCAGGGCACGGGGGCAAGTTTTGCCTGCTTTTGGAAAAAACACCGACAAACCCAGCCCTGGCCCCCGAGCCCCTATCCCGAGTCAAATGGACAGAAAGACAGGCAACAGGTACAGGGCACGAGGACGCTGGCTCTGACCAGGAGTTTGGGGGAGCCTCGGGACACTGCTGTGCTTTGGAGAACCCCTCCACGTGCTGCACGGGCATCTTGCCCCCAGGGGCACTGCCTGGAAGATTCAGGAGTCTGGGCAGCCTTCACCTCCTCTCACCCTCTTCCGAGATGCCCAGGAGGCCACTGACATGCCTTGGCGAAGAGAAGAGAGACGTTGGTGGAGGAAGGGCCGCCCAGTGGCAGCTCGTCCTCCGAGGGAAGGGCCTCCTGCCTTGGCCCTCTCCCAGCTTCGCTTCCCGGGGCGCAGCCCAGGAGGGCCCGATGTCCTCAGACCATTGAAACCACTAGTTCTGTCCCCCCAGGAGACCTGGCTATGTGTGTGTGAGTGGTTAACCCACCTCCATCCCCCAACCCGACCCTTCCTGCGGCATAGAGAGACAGGGCAGGGTCCCCGTGCCCACCCTGGAGGCAGAGAAAAGAGAAGTGTTTTATATATGGTACTTATTTAATATGCCCTTTTAATTAGAAATTAAAACAGTTAATTTAATTAAAGAGTAGGGTTTTTTTCAGTATTCTTGGTTAATATTTAATTTCAACTATTTATGAGATCCATCTCTTGCTGTCTCGCTCTCTCTTATTTGTACTGGTCTTTGTGTATAAAATTCCTGTTTCCAATCTCTCTTGCTCTGATCGGTGACAGTCACCAGCTTGTCCTGAACAGATATTTAATTTTGCTAACACTCAGTTCTGCCCTCCCCTTTCCCTTGGCTCCCCACCACACATTCCTTTGAAATAAGGTTTCAATATACATCTACATACTATATATATATTTGGCAACTTGTGTTTGTGTATATATATATAATATATATATATATATATGTTTATGTATATATGATTCTGATAGACGTTGCTATTCTGTTTTTTATATGTAAAAACAAAACAAGAAAAAATAGAGAATTCTACATACTAAATCTCTCTCCTTTTTTAATTTTAATATTTGTTATCATTTATTTATTGGTGCTACTGTTTATCCGTAATAATTGTGGGGGAAAAAGATATTAACATCACATCTTTGTCTCTAGTGCAGTTTTTCGAGATATTCCGTAGTACATATTTATTTTTAAACAACAACAAAGAAATACAGATATATCTTAAAAAAAAAGCATTTTGTATTAAAGAATTTAATTCTGATCTCAAAGCTCCTCCTGGTTTCTCCTTCTCCATTGAATCTTTGTTCCAGACTTCCTCCTGCCCCCTTTCCCTCCTCCCATGGGAAACACGGCATTTGCCTGAGGTCTGGGAAAGGGGTTCCAAGTGTGTAGGATACGGGGTGACCCACCTCATTGTGCCGGGGGCCAGAGTCTTTCCATTCTGGCTGGGCCCGTCCTGGGGGAGCTCGTTCATCTTCTGCCATCTGTGGAAGTGGGGGAGGGAGAGACAGCTCCTTAGATAGGAGCCAAGGGCCCTGCAATGAGTAGAGCTGCCTTCAGGAGTCACGTGATCCAGGCAATGTCCCTTGTCAGGGAAGGAACTGGCCATGTCTCTGAGCTTGTTTCCCAGAGGACAGGAGGGGACTGGGTTTGGCTCTGGAGCCTTGGCTGCAACAGGCTGGGAATGGGAAGGGGGTGCTTGTGTGGGGCCTGTACCCCCAGGGTATAAATTAGTTTTACGTAGTAGTCCTGGAGTTCCTTGAGCCTCTGGAAGGTGGGCCCACGGTTCCACTTGCCCCTGAGGGGACTCCCTGCCCGGCCTTGCTGCGTAGGCCCCGCTCTCCTGCAGGCCCGGGGAAGGTGGAAGCTGTCTGGGTCTTTGGCATTTATGAACAGTGCTTCCAAACCCACTTCTCTAGCCTCTTTTATTCCTTCAAACCATATCTATTGGGCCACCAGCCATCGTGCCAGGGCAAGGGATGCTGTCATAAGACACAATTCCACCCCTCAAGAATCTGGTGAGGGTGGCTGAGGAGACACAGAACTATAAATCCACAAATAGAAAGATACATAAATTATGATGGGGGCATTTGATCCAGCTTGGGAGTGGGGATGGATTGCAGGTGGTGGAGTCTGGGAGGTCTGCTCATTATATTACCTTTAGGCTGCCCCTTAAAGAGTGTGAAGGAGAAGACAGAACATGGAGGGGCGGGTGGAAGGGTTGAAGCCGACATCCCAGGCAGAAGGGGCAGTGTGAGCAAAGGCATGGAGGGAGAACTCAGACAGGGAGTGGGTGAGGGGATGAAGGTGGGAGAGAGAGGCAGGAATAGCCCTTGCCTGCCGCACCCATGGTGCCAAGAGCCTATGACCTGGGGATGAGCAGCAGGTGAGGGGTTTTAAACAGGGAGCACCCCTGCAGGGAGGTTGTTGTAATCCTCCCGTGGGAGACACCCTGAGGAGGGTAGAGGTGACTTCGGTGGCTGATCAGGGAGGGCACCCCCTGCCTCTCCTGGCCACACTGGGTGGGGGGGACTAGAGAGGCGAGGTTCCTGCCCTCGTGCAGCTTTGGTTCTAGTTAAGTGCTCATTTTCCAAGCGCTTTCCACCTGTGGCTCTTCCGCTGGTTAACGCAATCCACAAGACCTGTGAGGTTGGGGCTCTTGTCATCCCAAGTGGATATTTGCCTGAGCCTCCAACTGGCCTTCCAGATTCTTCTCTCTCCTGCATTCTCATCAGCCAGAGTGAGCCTGTTAAAATGTGAGCTGAATCATATTACCTTTTGGCTCAAAACCCTGCCGACTCCGTTTTATTCGGCGAAAGAAGCCAAAGTCCATACAATGGCCTTAAAAGGCCCTGCACCATCTGTGTTGCCTTGATCTCCCCAACTCAATGACCTCTGACCCCACCTTGACCACCCAGCTCCAGCCACACCGGCTTCTCTGTTCCTCGCGGGTGCGCTCCCACCTCAGGGCCTTTGCACGTGCGGTCCTCTCTTCCTAGAGTCCTCTTCCCCCAGATGTGGCATGCGTGGCTCTCTCTCTCACCTTTAAGTTTTGTTACCATCTCAGCAAGGCTGCTTGACTATTGCATTTACAATCAACACCCTGCACTCGGGGTCCTCTTTTCACCATCCTTCTTTTTTTCCCATAGCACATGCCACCATCTAACACACTCTAGAACAGGTCTGTCCAATAGAACTATCATGTGAATGAACTGTGTATGTAATTTAAAGTGTTCTCTGAGCCAGATGTTAAAAGGTAAAAAGAAACAGGTGACGTTTAATTTAATCATATATTTTACTTAACTCCAACATATCTAAAATATCATCCCAACATCGAATCAATATAAAAATGCTTAATGAGAGATTTTATGTTTTTCGGTACTAAGTCTTTGAATCTGATGTGTATTTTGCTTTTATCAAACTTCTCAATTGGGAGCAGCAACATGTCAAGTATGCAGTATACATATGAGGCTGGTGCCTACCGTTTTGGACAGTGTAGCTTTAAAATTTACCCCTCCTCTTATTTCCCCCACTGCTAGAATGCAAGCAATGTGAGGGCAGAGATTTTTATCTGTTTTGTTCAATGTTGTACATTGTATCTCCAGCTCCTAGAACGTGCCTGGGACATGCTCAATAAACATTTGTTATCTGACTGACATTGTTGAAACTGAAGCCTGGTGACTGAGGGTTTGTTTTATCCCAAGACTATGGAGGTAGGTGATGGCTGGCACTGGCGGGAGTGGTGGGTAGACAGGCTTTTTGACAGGTGGGGACTTGAGCAGGGCTGGGTGAGGAGAGGGGAACTCAGAGTCAGTGGTGGGGATGAGGGACAGAGAGGCCTCTTCCCCTGTGCCAGGCCCTGTCTCCTCCTTTTAGCCACCCTGGAGACAAGGCTCATTATTTCTACTTGGTAGATGAGGGTCAGAGAGGGTAAATAACTTGCCCGAATCGACTCACAGCCAGTAAATGGCCAAAAGCCAGGATTTAAACCAGCTTTCCTGACTCCGACTCCAGTGCTCTCCCCACCTCACCACAGTTGCCCCAGGCTAGGGCAGAACATCAACAAATAAAAATGAATCGTCTAGACTGAATACAAACAGGCAGAAGAAAAGTGGGACGGGGGAGGATGTGGTGGTGGCCAAACCCAGGGCTGAAATCCATATTTCCCCAAGCGTGTGGCAAGGCAAGAGATGTCTCTAGGGCCTGGGCCCGTCAGTAGAAGATCTGAAACCTAAGATGGAAGAGGTTGCAACATGCAGCCTTGGAAGACAGAAACAGTCTTTAAATAGACTCTGGAGAAAAAGAAGGATAAAACGAACATGCTGCATCCCCCAGTTGTATAAGACCTGCTCGTACACCGGCTGCAGCCTTCCCAAAGGACCTCTCAAGGCTCAGTGCCAAGCTGTCCCAGCCTTTCTCCGCTCTGTGGGACTCACACCCTCCCCTCTGATCTGGCCACTGTTTTCCCGGGAGACATAGCGCTCCTTCTCAACTCTGCTCTGCCCAGCCTGAGCCCCTTTCCCCTTTTCCTAAGGGGCAACCTACCCTGGCCACAGCCCCAAAGGCCTTTGTGTACTTCTCCAAGGAACCTGAAAGCCTACACTTTCCTCCTGGAAGGAGGCTGGGTGGATCCATCCAGAACTTGGTGATTCTGGATCAGTTTCGCGTGTTAGTGCCGTTGTGGTGGCCTGGGTCCAAATATGGCTGCCAGCAGCGCTTTCCACCCCTACGTCTGCATGCTGCAAGAAAAAGAGTCTACTTTTCCTCTGTTGAATCTGGGCTGGCCTTATGACTTGCTTTGACTAAGAGGATGTGGCAGAACAGATGTTCTGGGACTTTCGGGCCTCGGCCTTGAGGGAGATTGCAGTTTCCATTTTTTCCCTCTTAGCCGGCAGCTGCCATGCTGTAAGGAAGTTCAACTACCCTGCTGGAGAGAGAAGCCATGTAGAGAGAAAGAGAGGGGCTCAGGCAGCCCCCAACTGTTCCAACCACCCCAAGCTGAGGCCCCAGACATGTGAGTGAGGTCATTTTTCATTCTCTAGCCCCAGGTGAGCCACTCTTGCACAACACAAAAAGGAGGGAAGCAATCTCCTGCCCAGATGTACAGGGTTGTGAGTAAATATATGGCTGTTGTTGTTTCAGACTATGATGTTTTGGGGTAGTTGTTACTCACCAATCATATCTGAACTATCTAACTAAATGGTCATTTCTTTGGGGCTAGGACCTTTGTCCCTTCCCATCCATAAGTCTTAGCTGGGTGCATGATGGTCTCAGTGGGTGGAGGGAGGTTCCAGGAAGGAAGGATGTTTATAAAGCAGTCAGAGACCAGCAGCAGTCTGCCTTGGTGGGAAGACTCAGGGTAAGGGCTGACCCAGGCAGGACAAAGTATTGTCCAAATTTCTAGAATGAGGAGAGCCACTCAGTTTTATTGAAGTCTCACCAAAAGAAAGTGGGCCTCATCTATAGCGTGAGGGAGAGAGGCTAGAGGCTGAGAAGAACTGGCAGAGAGAGAAGCACAAGGGATTTGGAGGAAAAGGCTATGGAATCTTGTCCTTCCCTTCCTTCCTTCCTCCCTCGCATCCTCCAGAATTTATGGAATAGCAGCCATATGGGCTATGCCCTGGTGCAGAATGGGCTCTCACTTACCGGGGCTGACTTTAGCCTAAAGATGGGGGCCAGACGAGATGACCTCTGGGAGCCCCCACCAGGTTGGCCTCAGAGTTCTTGGGAGGAAGATAATTTAGCTGCATCCACAGGACATTATCCATCAGGACATGGGGAACAGGTGAGGGCAGGGAAGGAATCAGTGAATATTCATAATCTGCCTGGAGAGGGAAAATGCAAGGCAAAGATAGGGCCTGGCTGAGCATCTGCAGAGGAGGAGATGGGAGTGACTCCAAAGGCGGATGAGCTAGAACTGAGGGGAACAGGGATTCAAAGGAAAAGGACCCGTCAGGCCTAGGGGCCTACAGGAGGAAGGCCGGGCCTGGGTCCCCTCAGGACCAGAGGACCGAGAGGTGAAACAGATTTTTTCAAAGGTTGCATTTGCCTTTGGGTGGTTAGTCTGTTAGTGAAGAAAGTATAAGTACTACCCTCAGGGAGCTCCCAGTCTGAGGCGGCTGACATGGTCCTTGCCCTCAGGGTGCTTTCCTGCCTTCCCAGAGTTCCTCGTTTGAGGGAGGAGCCAGAATCCCTGCCATCAGACATTTCTTTGTTGATTAAGATGGACACCATTCTCAGGAAGGCACCCCCTCGCCTTCATTCAGCTGCTGTAGATGTTTGGAATCATGGGATATTGGCGCTTGATGAGCCCTTTGGGGGCCTGCAACCTTCCCTCACCTCCCAGTGCACGTTTGCAGTCCCTGCCCGACTTTTCTCTGTATTTGTTATGAGCCAAGGGTGGCTGGGCCTTGATGTTTCCCCACGCATCCCCTGATACTCCCTAGGTCTGGCTCCAAGTGGGGCAGATGCCAGCACGTACCTCCCTCCTGGGGCTCTGCCTGTCTCCTCTGAGAACCCCATTCTATCACCTCCTTGGGCTCTCTGTGGGGAGACTGTGTCCCCACTTCCCACCCCATTTGCAGCTGGTGCAGCCATCCGGAGGCCAGAATTCCCCAGGAGGTGGGGTGATGGCCTTTGAGGCCAGCCCTTAGGGACCTCTCCTCAAACACCCTGCCTGCTGCTTCTGCAGAGCCTGATCTGGGCTGCCCTAAGCCCCACCAGGACTTCTGACAGATCTAGGTTGGAATCCTGGGTCTGCCGCTGGCCAAATGACTTCTCTGGGCCTCGACTTTCTCACCTCCAAAATGGGGACAATCATACCTGCCCTTGAGCTTGAGGGGAGGAAGTGATGTTGACGTGTGAAGGTACCCAGTACAGTGCCTGGTATGTAGGGTGTGCCCACAATGGTCACTATAATTATGTTGTTATTTCTAGTGCCCACGTCAATGCCTTTTTCTTCTCTTACTTTAGTATAATTTGGCTGTTTTTCTCCCTCCTCACTTTTTAATTTTTAAACCAAAATACCATGACTGGGTTTTATACCCATCTTTGCAAGTGTACATCCTTGCTCCCCTGCTGAGGACTCAGGCAAGCCAGGCCCTCAGGAGTGTCCATCGCAGAAGCCCTCCCAGGAGGGCTCCAGGATCTCTGGGGGAAAGGTTTGTGGTACAGGTCAGGTGGGAGCGGGGCTCTGGGATGGGGCAGGGAGAAGAATGCTTTCCCTGGGACTTTGAGAGCTGGGAGCTGCCATCTCCTGGGGAGGCAGCAGGAAGGTGGCTTCCCGGGAAATAATTCAGAGAGGGTGTTTGCATATCTGTTTGCTTTTGGCTTCCAGAAGAAGCTCCACCCCCACCCCAGGTGTCTCTGCTTCCTTCCCCATGGTTTCCCTCCCAGCTGCTCCATCCTTGCTCCTCTCTGTCCAGCTCGAGAAAGAGAGAGACAGGATGCTGGGCCTGGATTCAGGGCCTGCTGGGCCCCTGAGGCTGGGGACCGTGGGGAGGCCAGCCTCTGGCAGACACCCTCGCCGCCTCCTCTCACCCGGAGCAAGACGCCAGGTCACAGGTCTCCTTCCACACGAAACATCCACACAGCTCGCACACTCACAAGTGTGACAGGGGTCACCACTCCCAGTCACGGGGTGGCCGCCTGGTTGGGTAAGGTTTCCCGGGGCTGTGGGACCCAGCTGAGCGATCCGGCTTCTCAGGATGAGCCCCCATGGGGCTGGTGGGAGGGGTCTGACCTGGCTGGAGTCCTATGACCCTGTGCTCCCCTCCGGGAGCTGCTGACTGTTCAGCAATAATAAACACCTTGCAGCTATTAATAACCTGCTATCTGGCAGCCACAGAAATGATAACACTGGGTCACTTCTGGCCTAGCCTGGCCTGACTGCCTGGGTTCAAATCCCGATGGGTAATTCTGGGTCCCTGATGTCCAAAACCCAAACCCTAAACACAGGCCCAACCCTGACAACTTCTAGACGTGTTTTGGGGCAAAATTACTTTTTTTGAGACTCAGTAGTTGTCTATTAAACAGGTACCATGATACCTGAGGCCTGGAGAAATGTGGACGGACTGAGGGCGGTGACTGGCATGTAGCGAGTTCTCCCAAAGGGTCAGTATTGTCGCTGTTGTGACTGGCCACAGGGTGTAGGAGAGGAGGATTTGGGATCAGACAGAGCTGGACTGTACTTTTGACATCGATAGTGTTTTCTGGCTCTGTGACCCTGTGCAAGTTGCTTGACCTCTCTGGGCCTCATTGTCGTGGTCTGTCACGTGCACATGGTAAAAAATCTATCTCCCAGGTGTTACTGTGGATTAAATTAGGTAAAATGAATATAAAGTAATTTCTACTTAAGAGGGGCTCAATTTAATGAACGAATGAGGGGATATCAGTCACGTCACTCTGTCAGTGTCCCCGAGGGCAGGGATGGATTCTCTCTTATCAGCCTGGGTGCTCCCTGAGGACTGGGGTGCCACTCTGGGCTTGCTCCCTTGAGGCTGATCTATAGTACCCAAAGAAGGCTCAGCAGTTTAGGTAGTTTATTCCCTTGGTTGGTGTGGAATGTGGAAACAGCCAGTGTAAAAACCCTCAGGGAAATAGAAACAACTTTTCCGCTCCTCCCAGTAATAAGGTGCAGGCAGGGCCTGGGACCCAGCACTTAGCTCCCCTCCTAGGTCTGGGGAAAGGGACATTTTTGGCCACAAAGGCTATGGGAGCTCAGGGAAAGCCCTCCCGGTGAGGCCAGTGGCACCACCCCAGCCATGGCCTTGGCACTGCCTGCCCCCAGTGGCCACGCTAACAGCCACAAGTGTGGGTGGCGTGCCGGGGGGTGCAGGGAGGAAGGAGGGCAGAAGAGACGTGAGGGTGGGGGAGAGAACTTGACTCAGGGCTGGTAAAACCCTCCCCCCACCCCAGGGCCCATGACTTCAGAGAAACGGCCTCCAGATGCCGGTGGTGTGCCAGGCCCGGCCGTTGGCGTTTGCCTAACAGGAAGTTTCCCTGAAGACCGTCTTATCTCGACTGGCCTGGTGGGGCTGCAGAGAAGGGGCAAAGGGAGCTGCTGGCGCTCGCTTGGCCACCACCACATGCCCACCCCAGAGGCTGTCCAGGGCCTTCCCCATCCCAGCCACACTTCCGGGAGTGGGTGCTGGGGGAGGCAGCTGCTCAGGCCCGGAGTGTCTGTGGGTTTCGAGGACTGCCTGCTGGAGGCTGACGGGATCCCCTGATCAGTACCGGGTACCTAGAGCCCTGAGTTTCTCCTGCCGTTAGTCCCAGGTGGGCCTCATGGCCCCTGGTCAACCTGATCCATTGGGTCTGAGGACGGACAGTCCTGGAGGCGGGTCGCCGGATACAGCAGATGAAAATACAGGTTAAATTTTCACTTTCATTGTTTATCTGAAATTCAAATGTAACTGGGCATCCTATACTTAATCTGGCAACGCTGCCTGGAGGGAGTGGCTGGCCGTTCCATTCAGGTGATTCCGTCAGGTGCTTCGATGCTTCCCTTCTTCCTCCTCACCCTTCTCGCTGCTTTGCCAGAGAAGTTCCCAGTGTAGACATGGAATTCGGGCCCTCATTCTGGATATGTCCTCAATCTCTGCCCGCAGCAGAGATAGGGTCTCCCCGCTCAGATGGGGGCTCCCAGAGGGAGGTGCTTTGTGTCTCCCTCCTCAGACTGGGAGCCTCCCTTTCACCTCTCCCTCATCCCTGGGACCTTTCTGGAGGCACTGAATTCTGACCACCACCACCCACCCCTCAACCCGGCAAGCCCGACCTTTACATGGGCTCAATATGGCCTTGAGCGCTGTGACCTGGGGGAGGTCTAGGGGAGCCTGCTGGTTAGCAAACATCTATCTCATCTTTTCTGATGGTCTGCCAGCGGGAATCCTGCCTGCCCCCGGCCTTGTTTCTGCAGGCAGCTGTCTCAAGAAGTCCCCCAGGCACTGGAAACTTACAGAGGAAAATTCTCCCTGGGAGCCACCCGAACTCCGGCTGGGGCTCTGTCATTGACCAGCCCGGTGACCTTGGGAAGGCTTTGGTTCCCCTATGGGCCTCAGTGTCCCCATCTGTGCAATGGCGATGGATCTAGCTTGGTGAGCTTGCAGAAATGTTTTCCAAACTGCAAATTGTCATCTATCAATGGGTCATGAGGTCAGTGGGATGGTTTGCAACCAGCAGGGTGCTTTTTCTAAAATATGAAAGAGAACAGGGTAGAAAATATTCAGAGAAGCTTGCACGTAATAAGGGTAAGTACTGTTTCTTGAAACTCTTGGGGTATGTGTGTGTGCATAGGTGTTCAGGGAGTCCCATGAAGGATGTATTTTTTTCACATGAGTTATGGTAAAACAAAAATGTCGGGAAGGCAATATCTTAGAGGCTGTGACAGAAGGGTGGGATGGGCAACTGGAGCCCCAGAAGAGGGTGTCGGCTGCTTCTCCACCTCATGGATACCAGCCCTGCCAGCAGCCTCCTCTCTGGGGCTCCTTTTCACTCTCTTAAGTAGAAGCCTCAGCTGGGCCTGGGTCCCCATCCCCAGAGGCCAGGCCTCTCCGGGCCAAGAGCCCTCAGGAGCTAGTCTGGTTCCTCTGCCACTCAGACAGGAGACAGTGCTGGGATCTGCAGCCTGGTGGTGCCCCGCCTGCCTGGCTCCTGTCTCTGCCCCACAGTAACACTGGGTTGGGAAACTGAAGCTCTGGCCAAGTGGAGAAACACTGCTCCCTCCCTAACTTTCCCAACGGCCCTCCACCCTGCGAGGCCTAGTGCTCATTAACCCCTTCCTGGGGGTGGGAGAGGTGGCCGTCAGCAGGAGTTGCAGGGTCTGGGTGCGTGGACACCACAGATAGAGGGTGAGGAGCTAGGGACCCCATGCTGTGTGACCTGGAAAATCCCTGGCTTTCTGAAACTCTGCCCTGTCTTTCCTCTGGGGAATGCGATCTAGGTGTGACCCACATTCCTGGGATGATTTGAGGTAAAACAGGTGGAAGATGCAAAAGGCCTGGTAGATCGCTATTCAGATTGCTACATCACTGCTCATCTCTATTCTTGTGGGAGCTGTCACCCTGGGATCCAGGTCACATATCGTAAAACCGGCAGAAAGGGGAACTAGCTCTGGTGTTGGGTCAGGATCACGCAAGAAGGGAAAGATTTGGTTTGGAAAAAAAAAGTGGAACCAAAAGCTCTTGACCTGTGGGGCTCTCAGTTGATGGGGAGACACAGCCTTACTTTCTTCAGGGAGCCCCAGTCTGAGGGGAGATGCGGCCCCGCCCCTGGGGAGCCCCGGTCTGAGGGGGAGCCCTGTGGAAGGCTCCTTCCTAGGCCTGGGGATGGCAGCTGCAGAGGGGCCCTGGAGGCCCTCAGCCAGCTTGTTTGGGAAGAGTCTGCCAGGGCATTACCATCCCTTCCCCTGCTTGCCTGTAGCCTTAGGTGTGGTGGGATCTGGAAGGTACCAGGAAGGAGTCCTCCCCCTTAGCGGTGGCCACCATCACCCTCCCAGCTCTCCCTTTGCTGGCTGACCACAGGTCTGAAATCACTTCATGAAAGTTGCCTCTTAGATTACAGACTGGAAGAGGTCTTGGAGACCGGGGAGTTCCAGAATCAGAGGAGACAACTGAGGCCTAGAAAGGGGAGGAATCCTTCCTGAGTTCACCTAGGGAGTAACAGCAGAGCCCAAGTCCCAGGCCCAGGCTCTGAGCCAGATGGAGACTCTGGGGGATGTGGGGCCACCCAGCATGAGTGCATGTGTGCATGTGTCTGTGCGTGTGTGTGTGTGCGTGTGCGTGTGCATGTGCGTGCGTGCGTGCATGCGTGCGTGTGTGTGTGTGTGTGAACTGGGGAGGGATCTGGTACGAGCCACTCTGGGTCCTCTGTGAGCAGAGGTGTGTTCACACCGTGTCTTCTGCCTGTGGTCTGGCCCTTCCTGTATCTCCGAACAGGGTGGAGGGAGGGGGAGGGACAGGCCTGGACCAGGGATACCAGACAGGTCTTGCCATCCCCATGCCAAGTCCACTTGGCCCAGACCTCTTGAGACCAAGAGCAGAGGGCAATGAGTTACAGATGACTCAGGTGCTGGAGGCCACAGCCATGCGTGGCACGTGACAACCAAGAAGAGCCAGGTCTGTTCTCAGACAGACAGATGACCCAGGAGGCTGTCACTGCGAGTCCCCTTTCCTAGACGACAGGAGGCTCTCATTCAGACCTCGAACCCAGGCCCCTGTGCTGGGGATGACAAGAGGGCCCATTGGCTTTCTTTTCCTCCTGAGCCTTTAACCCACTGGCTGGCCGTGTTCCTCCAGTGGGGTGGGAGCAGAGCTGGGCAGAGCCATCCCTGTTCTCCCAGAACTGTGGGGCTAGCGTCACTCTCAATGGGAAAGAG
>NW_006785876.1:5126884-5127588 GCF_000442215.2 Lipotes vexillifer
GTCACTCTCAATAGGAAAGAGTTTTCCCAGCCACTTGGAGCTGGTGTCCAGCAGTGCGCCTCCCTGCCCTGCCCTTAGAGCACAATGTCTGCCCATGACAGCCCTCCCTTCTTTGTCTGAGACAGGGAGTGCCAAAGACTGGCTTCTTGAGCCCAAGGCCTGGGCTGCAGGATGAGACAGTCTGGGGTGTGGACAGTGTTCTGGGTTTGACTCTTACTATGTGACCTAGAGCTGCACAATTTTTTCTCAGGGCCTCCGTCTCACCCTCTGTACCATGAGGGGTTGTGCTTGAAAGCTTGGTGGTTCCTCTTAGCTTCTGCCCTCTCAGGGCTTGAAGGCTGGACTGAGGCCAGGGCCCAAAAGATGACCCCCACCCCATGCTTGAGGTGGGGGCCTGGGGAGGGGCTGGCTGAGGCTGGGAAGTCCTGGCCTGGCAGGCGCATGCCCCAGGGTCCCTGTGCACCCGAGACACCCTGATGATTACAGGGTGAGCGGCCAGCACCAGACACTGTAATCTGCTGCCCTCCCTTCTGCCAAGGGCCTGCTGCAGGGTTTCCTTCTGCATTTTACAACTGTCTTCTAAGAACTGTGGGAAGGAAGAGGCCCTTCTGTCCACGGGGTGAAGCTGAAAACAAAAAGAGGTGAGGGGAAGGAGGGTCAGCAACGGGATGGGAGAGGAGAGGGAGGGAGGGAAAGGGGATGAG
>NW_006785876.1:5127598-5137362 GCF_000442215.2 Lipotes vexillifer
GGGAAAGAGGATGAGGGAGGGGTAGTTGGACCACAGAAGGCTTTTCCCTGGTTGACAGACTGAGGAAGAGGAAGGGATAGAAGGGTGGCCGTGTCCACGCTCTACCCCTCAGCCCCCAGCTTAGATGCTGCTCCTCAGAGAGACCTCCCTGACCTCATTAGCTAATAAATAAATAAATAGCACACGCACACCCGCCCCAATCACTGTCTATCAATCACACCGCGTAATGTGGAAAGTGTGAGTCAAACCCCTGCAATGGCTCTTCGTTTCCCTCAGAGTAAAACCCAGATTCCTCACCATGGCCTTCAAGGTGCTACATGATCCCTTCCCAGTCTGGGTGCCTCCCTGGCCCCACCTTCAGCTCCCCTCCTCCTCACTGCTTTAACCCCGCTGGCCTCCCTGCTGTTCTTCAAACATATCAGGCCTGCTCCTGGCCCAGGATTTTGCACAGCTTTTCTCCTCTGCACCCTGAGTGTCTTATTTAAAAGGGCAACATGCTTCCCACACCCTCATCTCTCTTACCCTACTCTATCTTTTTTCTAAGCACAACGACTTTCTGATTTTCTCACATTATAAAATGGCATTTATTCGTTATGTGCCTTGTTTATTGTCTCTCCCCCCGGCTAGGGTTTAAGTTCCACAAGGACAGGTATCTTTGTTTTGATCGCTGCTACATCTTAAGTTCCTGGAAGAGCACCCAGAACATCATAGGTGTTCAATTTGTCGAGTGAGTGAACAGCACCTGTCCCTGCTGGAGAGATTTTGTCTTTCTCCATCTCTACTACTTACCTACTCCCCACGCCCCCATGCATTGGTGCCCTCCCAGCACGTGCTTGGCAAGGAATAGGCACTTGGTAAATATTTGTCAGCTACATGGAAGGGACCTGAGGCAGAGCCTAGGGAGAGCGAGAGGCAGGGCCAGGAGCAGGCTCATAAAGGGGGGGATTCTGGAGGAAGAGAGTGGTCGGGGGTTCACTGGTAGCTTCAAGACTCCTTAAGATCCCCCATTCTGAGTAGGAGATGTGTTCTACCAGGCTTGTCTCTCACACACACACTCTCCAGGGTCATCACACATCAGCGTACAGAGCAGAAAGGAAAGGAGGGCTGGAAACCCTACATCTAGGTGGATGGTGGTGGCAGCAGGCTTAACCCCTGGGGGCTTTCTAGAGGAGGTGGCCTGGTGCTAGACCAGCCAGGAGGGAAGACATCTGACAGCTTCAGTCAGAAGGAAAGAAGGACCACATGGAGGAGGGACTGGGATGGGGGAGAAAGAGGAAGGATGTGGCCGAGGTCAGCAGAGGCCCAGGAGAGAGGCCGGGATGAGCCTGGGCCTGAGACTGTGGCTGGGTAAGACTGTGGGTTTGGGGTTCAGTGGGGCCTTGCGGGATACATAGTTGGAAGAGGCTGAGTTTCCCAACTAGAATCCCTGGAGGAAGGAATTTGCCGGGTCTTTCTCTGGGGTTTGCAGTGATAGGCACAGGGGCAGTGGTCAGTGGAACCCTGTAATCCGGGAGGCTTCCAGTGGGAGCTCTGGCTGCAGGGTCCATGCCCACGTTTCCCTCAGAACGTGGTACCCAGAGTGTGGTTTTGTATATGATTCCAGCTGATACTTTTTTTCCAATAAAAAGGAACTTTTATTAAAAAAAAAAAAGTCAAGGGCTTCCCTGGTGGCGCAGTGGTTGAGAGTCCGCCTGTCGACGAAGCAGACACGGGTTCGTGCCCCAGTCCGGGAGGATCCCACATGCCGCGGAGTGGCTGGGCCTGTGAGCCATGGCCGCTGAGCCTGCGCATCGGAGCCTGGGCTGCGCAACGAGAGAGGCCGCAACAGTGAGAGGCCCGCGTACAGCAAAAAAAAAAAAAAAAAAAAAAAAAAAATCCAGTGATCACTGTTCCCATAATATGAAGATAGGATGAGAGAGTGAGCAAGAGTTAAAGGACCACAAACACTGTGCACGAGGCCTCCCTGTCAGCCCCGCTGTCCCTGACCGCTCTCCTTTGGCCCCAGGGGAGAAGCCTGGCCGTCTGCCTCACTGTGTGGAAAACCCAGAAGGAAAGCAATTTTGAAATTCTACTCATGATTGATACATTTCTGGACATTTTTGGCCATTGTCAGAGCCCGGCCTCTGCTTCCCCCATCTGTCACAACCTCCTTTGAATTCTTTAAAAGGCTCTATCTTTTGTTGTCATGTGGACACACTGTTATAAAGCACATTCAAACGTGACAGGTTTTTTTGTTTTTTGTTTTTTTCTGAATTTTTGAATTTTATTGATTTTTTTGTACAGCAGGTCTTTATTAGTTATTTTATACATATTAGTGTATATATGTTAATCCCAATCTCCCAATTCATCCCACCACCGCCACCCCACCTGCCACTTTCCCTCCTTGATGTCCATACGTTTGTTCTCTACGTCTGCAAACATGACAGGTTTTGTGAGCAAAGGACATTGAGCTTTTTCCCAGGTCTACAACTCATAACCCTTGGTTCCCTTGGAACCTCTTTCTGTACCTGTAAATGGTGCCTCCATCACCACCACTGCCCAGGCCTGAAGCCTGGCATTCATATTTGATCAGCGCTTTTGCTTTATCTCCCACATCCAAATCCATCAGCAACCCTGGGGCCTGTCCTACTTCAAAAATATTTCCATCCCTTGCTCCCCCTTTCCCACCATCTGGCCTGGGCTCCATGGCTTTCTTGGTCCCCCTCCAGCCCCTCCAATTCTTGCCCCTCACAGTAGCCAGGAAGAGCTTTGACACCACACACATGGCATCATGCTGTCTCTGCTTAAACCTTCCCTGTGCACCATAAAGTCTGTCCTCCTCATCTGCCTCCTGACAACCTCCCGAGAGGGCCCCTCACCCCCTGCACACACTGACCTCTCTGTTCCTGAACATATCAGATTCATGTCCGCCTTAGGGACTTTGCTCTTGCTGTTCCTTCCTTCTGGAACATTCTGGTCCCATACCTTTCTGTGGATGCCTTCTCCTCACCTTTCGGGACTCAGATCAATGTCACCTCCTCCAAGAGGCCTTCCTTGAACACCTCTCCCCCCACAATGTAAATTACATCGCTGAGCTGTTCAACTCTCACCGTATTTACTTTCTCTATAGCATTTATCTCTAGTTGAATTAATTTGATGTGTTTACTTGTTTATCATCTTTGTCCCTCTCTAGGATTCCAGGAAAGCAGGAACCTTGTCCAGGTGATTTACCACTGTATGTTCATGTCTAGTGCTTGGGGTCCAATACGTATTTGTCGAATGGATGAATGCTCCAACTCTGCCTTTGCTGAACTTCTAGAGATTTTGCAAGCTCTCTTACACAATCAGGAGCCTGGTAACCTGTTTGCACTCTCATTCCAAGGATTTTAGGCCTGCTTGGCCAATCAAGTTACAACTCATCAATTCTTGGCTGCCCCACCCCTGCCAGCAGGGCACAGAACCCAAAGTAGGTCCTTGGCGCCTGCTTGTGGGACTGAGTTGGTTAAGGCAGCCTGGCCCCTGTACCGATTATCTGGGTGACTTCAAGCAAGTGGGTATACATTTTGTTGTCTGTAGTCCTCACTGGAGAGATAAAGAAGTTTGCACAGATGGTCTCTAAGATTTGGCTTGAATTTCAAGGACCAGAACTGACCAGTTCAGGAGGTTTTAGTGGATTGAGAGGGAATGAATGGGTTGGGGTAAGGGACATGGTGATGAGCGATTTGGAGGGGGGCTCAGGCAGGACTTTCTTCCCAGGGCCTTGAGGATCAGCTTTGGGGGACCCTTGGGTGAGGTTTGCTCCCCAAAGTTCAGGATTTGCCCATTGTCATTTCCTGCTTCCCTGGGGACTGTGACAGCCTCTCTTTTTCTGCTCTGTAATAGAGCAAGGATCTCCAAGCTGGGGAAATGAACCCCCTGTAACTGCCTGCACAGAGTTGGGGGTATGTCGATGAATGCCTTTTGGGGAGAGAAAGTCCTTGCTTTCATTGCTTTCTCTAAGGAACTTGTGCCCCTAAAGTTTAGGAACCCATGTTTAGAAGGCCAGGCTGAACTAAGAAGATGAATCATAGGAGAAAGAGGGGGAGGGGAGAATACCCAATCCTTCCATTTTTTCAGGTCTTTTCTGGACCTCAGTTTCTTCATCAGTCACATTAGAAGTTCGGGTGAACTCTAGTTACATCCAGCCTTTAGAACAATAATGCCTAATTTTATTTCACATGCTTTCTCTCATTTACTCTTTCCAAAAGCCCTGGGAAGGGGTTTCCTGTCAGCATCCCCACTTTCCGGATGATAAAACCAAGGTTTGGTGAGGTTTGGTAACTTGCCCAAGGTCACACAGCCTGTGAGGGTCAGAGTGGGCCCCAGATCTGGCTGCTGGCTGAGAAATTTCAGGGCTTTCTTGCACTGCCCAGGAGGGTTGCATACAGTAAGCTCTTTAGGGTTCCCACCGGCCAGTCTGGGCCAAGGGGAGTGAAGAGAGGGAAGAGGAGGAGGTGGTCATGCTCGGGGAAGGGGGGAATCCTCAGCTCCTTCCAGTGAATCCAGAAGGCCTCCTGGAGAAAGTGGGGCTTAGGGGAACTGAGCTGTGGAGTGGGGAAAGGGAGGAATGCCCAGGCAGCCAAAAGCATCCTTTCTGGTGGGTTCTCAGGTATTTATGGCCTCTTTGGATGTCTGGAATGCAGGTGTGGGTTCGCTATCGGACTTTGGGCTCCGCTGCAGGCCTGAGGCTGGGGAGACTTTTCGGAATGTGCCCCTTGCCTTCCAGAGCCACCTTTGACCTCACCTGCTGTTTACCATCCTCTTCCTCCCCCTCTGTCCCCCTTGGCAGCCTGAGCCAGTGCCAGGAAATTGTTGGTCAAAGGTGGGGTCGCCAAGAACCTGGAGAAACAGGAGGTCCTCATTAACCTCATTCACCTGCCAGGTACCTGTTGCCTTACAAGGTTCCTCCTGCCCCTTCTCATTACCTGCGTCTCCTGCTTCCTTTGAAGCTCAGATCCACCGGGCAGATTTTGGTGGGGATTTCTTCACAGTTGACCTTCCCAAGAGGCTCCCCATTCCTCCAGTTTCGGGTACATGGTCTATATATCTCAGGTCACATCTCAGACTGTGTGGTCATCTGAGTTTAGATGCCAGCTTCCCAGTGAGGCTGTAAGCTCCTTGAGGTAAGGGCTATGCTCATTTGCTATTGCATCATCAGGGCCTGGCTATTCACTATGTCTGTTTCAATGGTTGGATGAATGGATGAATGAGACTCATGTCCTGGGTCTGTACTGTAGTTCCAAACTCACTCCCTCTGGGAAGCCTCCTGGGATTGCTTCCACCCTGTTCTATCAACCTCCCATTCCTACCTTTGGTCTATCTATCCCATCCTGACTTCTCCTTGCTGCTGCTCTGAGATTATTTCAGAGGGGTGCATTCGACCTCTGCAAAGGCAGAGACCATGTCTTCTGATTCTCCCATGTGGCCCCTAATGGATGCTCACCAACTAACTGGCCTGTAGAATCTGGGCCAAAGTTGGCCAGGAAGCTCAGATTATTTCTCAAGCTCACCTAGCTTTTTGATGAAAGAGCTTGGGCCCAGCCTGGCCCAAGCTGCACATCATCACTCAGATCTGGGGCTCCCCCTGCATGCAGTGCTGATATTTTAAAACCACTGACATTTATTCATTTATTCACTCAAAACATATTTGCCCAGGGCCTTTGATGTGCCAGGCACTGGGCTTACTCTGGCTCTCAGAGTCAGAGGTGATACAGTTCCCGGCCTCAAGGAGGTACAAAGCATTCATGGAGGTGAGATATTTACCAGAGCAGTGCCTCAGCGTTGGGGCCGAATGCTGGGGCTGTCACAGAAAGTTTCCCTGAAGAAATCTGAAAGATTCTTACACAGCCATACATCTGGTGTAAGCCATTTAAGAGAGCTTTTGCCCATCTTGTTTAGCCCAAGATACGCCTGTGACCCACCTGTGGTCCTGGTTCACAGGGAAGAGGAGGGTGGAGGCCATCCCCTGCATCAGCACCACCTGCTCCATCATCGCCATCCGAGGGCTTCAGAGCCACGGCCACTGGCTGGCAATGAGAAGGCCCAACACCTGCAGGCAGACACACTGGGCTCAGAGATGGACAGAGATACTCCGGAGGCCTCTGATGGCTCAGGGCACAGCTGGGTCCAGAACCCAAGTGTTCTGGCTCCTCCCCCATAGATCACCACCTGCCCTTGTCTTCGCTAGACCAGTGCCTTTGCTGGGTCGGCACCTTGGGCTCTGGGCTGGGTGTTGGGCACAGATGGGTGGCCCTTACCAGGGCTCCCCTTCTCGCACAGTGACAGATGGACATCGAAAGGATGATCCAGGCTGAGACACCTATTGGAAGAAGGTGGGGTATGAACCAAGCCTCACAGCTCAGGCAGCAGGATGCCCATCTTCAAGAGTATGACTCCTGGAGACCTGAGTGCACAGTCTGGCTCCATTATTCACTGGCAGGGCAAGCTTATCAGGGGGAGAGAGAGGGAAAGGGAAAGGGGCCAGGAAAAGCCGCTCTCCAGGCTGGACTGCCCGGCTGTGGGCCTGCCTGGGCAGGCTGCACGTAGCTCCCAGGCCTTGTTTTCTACAGATGCCTCAGGGCACAAAGTCCAGTGGGGTGATTTTGTCATCTCTTCCCAGGGCAGCCTTAAAGGGCCAGCACTTCTCCCTGAGGTTAATGATTACCTGTTGGGTCACCAACAGACCCAGATGTCAATGTGTGTGGGGTTGAGTAGGAGGTGGGGACCGAGGGGTGGCCCAGGGCGGGGCTAAGAAGAGACCCAAAGAGGAAGATGATGGCTCCTTTGAATCCCTCCTCTTGGGGCTGCTTCCTCTCCTGGCTGGCCATGGGCCATGAGGAGGGACCTGGGTCTTTAAGGGCAAACAGCCCAGGGAACTTGTGAGCCCCAAAGGGAGGGTAAAGTCCAGGGTGCTGCCCCTCGGCACTGACAGGAGAGCAATTTTTTGGGAGAGGAAAAAACATGCCAGGCTTGGGATTCCCATAGGTGGGATGGGGCTCCTAGCCAAACCAAAGGGAGGGGCATGTCTGGGACTTAGGAGGTCAGGCCTTAGCTGGGCAGGCCCCTGGGCTCCTCACCCTCACCCGCAGACACTTGAAGGTGCCCCAGCATCGCCCCGTCCTGACCCAGCAACACCCTAAGTCCTTCTGTTCTCATCTCTGTTCCACCCCACCCCCCAGCCTTGGCAAGCAGAGTACAAGTAATAATAATGATAACGTCACGGGGCCCTGGGGACAGTATATAGATTCACCTGTATTCCTTACAACAATCCCGTGAGAAGGGTACAAATGTCACCCCCGTTTTTACCAGAGTAGAAAATGAAAACTAGAAAGCTGAAGATAGCACAGAGAGCGAGGAGCAGAGTGGGGCTTGACCCCTGGCCTGGGTTGTGTCAACGTTCCGTGCTTTTTGCCACTGTGGGCTGTGGGCCTGCTATTTTCTCGCCAGGCTGGCTCAGCCAGGCTTCCGGAAAGCTTTCGAGATTTACCCATCCAGCCCCTGTCTCTCCTTCTTGTCCTCCCCGGGGCGAGGGGGGCTGGGGAGCCCTGCACTCAGCCAGGCTGGATCCTCCTGTCACTGCCTTGGGCTCCATGGCTGCAAGTGACTGTGGCCTCCTTGCAGCCCTGGGGGCTCCCCAGGGGCAGGGGCAGGGGCTCTGAGGGGCTTGTAGAGTAGGACAGGCCTGGAGGAGGCAGAGGGATGGACAAGAAGACCCTCACAGGAAAGCCCTCTGTGGAAAGGCCTGTCCCTGCCTCTGGGAAGGCTCTGTCTCAAGCTCGCGCTCCTGTCCTACATTTATTCACAGAGCTCTTCAGGAATGCTTTCTCCAGGTGTATAAATCTAATGCCTTCCACTAGATCCCCGGCTGTGGCTTTCAACGGTTGTCACCTGTCTCAAATACAGCAAGCTGCCTGTTTATCCTTTCCCAAGCCCTTTGCACATGCGATCTCCCATGGGTTTGGCAGAGCAGGTTTTTTTCAATCCCATTAGACAGATGAGGAAACAGCCCTCGAGCGAGTAAGTGACAGGACATAAAGAGGTTTGGTGGCAGAGGCCAGCTCTGCCCTCACCCACACCCAGGTTTCCCTCTTGCTGCTTTTCCCGTGGCCTCTCTCCTGTCCATGCCTCGGGCAAACTTTCTTACCTCGGACTGGCTGGCATTGCAGTTATGGTTTGCCTCTAGTTCTTTTACTTAATTATTTTTATTGTGGTAAGATACACGGAACATAAAGTTTACCGTCTTAACCATTTTAAAGTGTACAGTTCAGTGGTATGAAGAACATTCATATTGCTGCGCAACTATCACCCCCATCCATCTATAGAACTTTTTCATCTGTTCCAACCGAAACTCAGGACCCTATGAACAACTCTCCGTTACCCCTCCCCCAGCCCCTGGCAACCACCATTCTACTTTCTATCTCTATGATTTTTACTATGCTGAATACCTCAGGTAAGTAGAATCATACAGCGTTTGTCGTTTTGTGACTGGCTTATTTCACTTAATAAAATGTCCTCAAGGTGTATCCCTGTTGTAGCCTATCTTAGAACTTCCTTTCTTTTTAAGGCTGAATAATATTCCATTGTATGTATAGACCACATTTTGCTTATCTATTCATCCATCCATGTACACTCGGGTTGCCTCCATGATTTAGCTCTTATGAATAATGTTGCTATGAACATGGGTGTACAAGTATCTCTTGAAGACCCTGCTTTCAATTCTTTTGGGTACATACACAGAAGTGTGATTGCTGGATCGTATGGTAATTCTTTTTTTAAAACATTTTGAGGAACCGCCAAACTGCTTTCCACAGCAGCTACACCATTTTACATTCTCACCAATGGTGCACGAAATTTCCAGTTTCTCCACATCCTCCCCAACACTTGTGATCTGGGGTTTTTGGATAGCAGCCATCCTAATGGGTATGAGGTGGTATCTTATTGTAGTTTTGATCTGTGTTTCTCTAATGATCTGTGATGTTGAGCACTTTTTCATGTGCTTATTGGCCATTTGTATATCTTCTTTGAAGAAATATCTGTTCAAGTCCTTTGCTCATTTTTTAATTGTGTTGTTTGTTTTTGTTGTTGTTGTTGAGTTTTGGGAGTTCTGTATATATATTCTGGGTATTAATCCCTTCTCAGATATATGACTTGCAGATATTTTCTCCCATTCTGTGGGTCACCTTTTTACTCTGTTGATAGTATCTTTCGATACACAAAGGATTTTAAACTTCCATGAATATGCCGGTAGTTCTCGCTGCTGTCACTGTGGTTCCTTCACACGGGGTTCCAGAGTGGCCCATATCTGCGCTGCCTCTAGACCTGTCTCCCCACATTGGTGCTCTGTTTACCTGGCTGACCTCACCCAGGGACAGAGAGCTCCCCGGGGTCAGACTCCAGCCTGGTTGAGGGCTGAATTCCCAGCACCAGCAGAAGGCCTGGCACATAGCAGGTGCTCAGTGTGTGTTTGGTGATTGGGTGAAGATGACCTAAGTGTGATGACAGATGATTCAGGCTGGGGTGGGGGGTTGGGAAAGATGAGGGGCCCCAGTACTATGGAGAAATGGGCACAAGACAGCCTGCTACTGCCAACAAGAGGAGGAAAGCAAGACGGTGAAGAGCACGGACTTTGGAGCCAGGGTGCCCAGTTCGAATCCTCTCTTGTTGGCTGTGCAGCCTTGGGCAAGTTACTTAACCCTTCTATGCTTCAGTTTCTTTGCCATCTTTTTTTTTTTTTTTTTTTTTTTTGG
>NW_006785876.1:5137651-5142724 GCF_000442215.2 Lipotes vexillifer
CACTGTTGTGGTCTCTCCCGTTGCGGAGCACAGGCTCCGGACGCGCAGGCTCAGCGGCCATGGCTCACGGGCCCAGCCTCTCCGCAGCATGTGGGATCTTCCCGGACCGGGGCACGAACCCGTGTCCCCTGCATCGGCAGGCGGACCCTCAACCACTGCGCCACCAGGGAAGCCCCTCTTTGCCATCTTTGAAATGGGAGTAAAAATAGTATCTAGTTTAGAAGACTGGTTATGAGAGTCATATGATGTGTAAAAACCCCGAGAATAGCGCTTAGCATATCATACACATTATATAGGTGCTGGATGTTCTTATTACTTCATTATAGTCTCAGTTCTTTGAGGGCAGAGAACACACTCCCTACATCACTGTGGCCCCAGCACCTCGCACAGTGCCCGATGCAGAGCTGTTGCTCGTATAGTATTTATTAACTGAATTAAATTGTCTTTTGTCAACCAGGCAGTCCTTCCTTACTCCGACCTTAGTTTCTCCTGCTGCATCTTCCTGACACTTTTGGTCCTGTTCTCCACTGTCCCGCTGTACAGCTGGGTCTTGGTCTCCTGTCACTCTGGAAAGGACGTCTAGGAAGGAAAACTACTGGTTCTCAATACTTCCTAAAGGGGAGCCTGGGGCTGGGCTGGCACAGGGGCTGGGTGGGCTAGGTGACAGTTCAGGAGAGAGGGAGCTGGAAGAGGGCTGCTTCTCTCCATTTTCTTTCTCCTCTGTATCCCCTGCCACAAGTCCTAGAATCACAGAGTCTCAGGGCTGTTCTATTCCCATGGAAGGGCCTGAACCGTTCTGTGCCTGCTCCCCTTACGGCTTCTCAGCTGCCTGGTTATCTCTTGGAACCAGGGAATCAGAGAGAAGACGTTCTGAAAGGGTGTTGGTCTTGTCTCCTTCCAGAGACTCTAAGAGGTGACTCTTGTGATCATCTCCTTGGCACTGTTGTTACTTCCAGAGGCACCTGGGAGCCAAGCCCTAGCGCGAGGGTGGAGGGACATCCCTGATGATTCCCCAGTGGCAATCGGACAGGCTCCTCTGTGGGCTGCCCCACTGCCGTCTATTCACTGGGCCCTGCTGTCACGGCCAGCTGAGCCCCAGGGTGCCAGGCCCACATGTACCTGGGCAGTCAGCTGTGCCCTCTGCCCAGGGATCAACCCTCCCTGGGCTCCTGATGTCCCAAATCCCCTGACGTCACCTCAGATCCTGTGACTTGCCCAGACCCACTCAGGAGGGACCTTGTCCCTGAAGACTTTGGCCTTTCCTCTGATGCTCGCGAGCAGTGTGGCTGGTGGGTCAGGTGACAGTGGACGATGGGGAGGCTTGGAGGCTGGCTTGGGCCCTGCCTGGGTGGCTCTGGGTGTAAGAGCAGTGAGTCACAACTTTCAGGCAATGGTGAGGAGAGAAGGCAGGTCATGGGCACTGGGTATGTGAGGGTGTGGAGCCTGGGTTCACACCCCAGATATTCCCATCTCCCGAGAAGCCTGGTAGCTGACCTGCATCTCCATGTGAGTGGGATGGGCTTGTGTAGGAGTGTGTGCTTTGTAAGTGTGTGTGCAGGGACGTGAGGACGGGGATGGTGTGAACTGTGGGTAGAGTGTGTGCTCATGGGTGCCTGTGCCTTGAGTGGGGTGGTCTGTGTTGGGAATGGGATTGGTGTTGATGTTGGGCTTGGGGGCTGAGCAGAGGTCAGTGTAGAGAGTGACCACAAAATTACAAGGTACCTTGATCTCTCTTTATTTTAATTTAACCTCAGCCTCTGCCTGGGCGTCAGGTTTCTGGGTAACTGTTGGGAATGGGAGTAGAATTTAGGGCCTCCTGTTGCCACCCCAGCTGCTGATTAGCATCTGAATGATGATGACTTAGGAGCAGGGGAGATTTGTCACCCTTGGTAATCACACCTCCAGCAGGCAGGGCCGGCTTTTGGGGGGTGGCTCTGTGTGTTTATGACTGTCAGTTTGTGTGTGTGGGTGTTGTTTCAAGTCTGGTGTATCTTTGTATATGTACATGTGTGAGCCTGTGTCCTGTAATGGGCTCTCTATGTCAGTTTTGAGGAATGTGTGTTCATGTGTGTATATCCATGAGCAGTGCCATTGTATTTTATTTTATCTTTTGATTGAGGGAACATGCTGGAGTCATATTTTCCAAATTACACAAACAAATAACATTCTAGAACTAAATTTTAACAATTCCTGTTATATATATGTATACATGTATGTATCATACTTTGTATCATATATTTGATATATATCAAAATAAATGCCTTATTGAAACAACTTTCTTAAACAATTAAAAATGTAAATCATGTCTTCTAATAATTTATTTCTTCTAATAATAAAATGAATTGTATTTTGATTAGATGCTTTTATTACCACCAACTGAAAATAGTATTTAATTGTATATTATCTTTCTCTCCCACTAGAATATAATCTTGAGGAGGGCAGGGATTTTGTCTGTCTTGCTTGCTGTTATATTCCCAGTTTCTAGAACTGTGTCTGGCATGTAGAAGGTACCGAATAAATAAGTTTTGTATAAGTGAAAGGGAAAGCATTCCTGAGAAAATGGCATTTAAGAGGCCTGTAGGGTGAGGAGGCATTTACTAGGCCAAGAAGGGGTAAGGACTCTTCTAGGTGGCAGGCACAGTATGTACAAAGGTCCTGAGGCAGGCGGGGCAGAGTGCATTCTGAGGAGCTGACAGGTGGCTTGCACAGTTGGAATGCTCTGAGTGCATGCATGCGTGCGTGCGTGCGTGCGTGCGTGTGTGTGTGTGTGTGTGTGTGTGTGTAGGGCTTTTTCAGCCATTTGAAGGAATTTGAAAAGTTGTTGAAGAGTTTTAAGCAAAGGAGTGACATGATCGGATGTGTGGGATTTTTTTTTTTTTTTTTTTTTGGCGGTACGTGGGCCTCTCACTGTCGTGGCCTCTCCCATTGTGGAGCACAGGCTCCGGACGCACAGGCTCAGAGGCCATGGCTCACGGGTCCAGCTGCTCCACGGCACGTGGGATCTTCCCGGACCGGGGCACGAACCCGTGTCCCCTGCATCGGCAGGCGGACTCTCAACCACTGCGCCACCGGGGAAGCCCCGGATTTGTGTTTTTAAAACATCCCTCATTGCTGGAGGAGGATGGACTCTGGGTTGGGATGAGAGGTCAAGCAGCAGGACTAGGTAAGGACCTGCTGCTGTCCTCCAGCAAGGTGGTGACTTGGCCTGGGGTGGTTGCCATGAGGATGGAGCTCCTAGGACAGAGTCAGGAGCTTTTTTAGCAGCGGACTTGGCAGGGTTACGACGCTGGGCTGGGTAGAAGGAGCTGGGAGGTGAGGGAGAGGGAGGTGCTGCTGGAAGTGGTTCCAAAACTTCCGACTTGCTTAATTGGTTGGCTGGTGAGTTGAGTGTTTCCTACGCGTTGGGCGATTTGCTAACTATTTCACTCTCCCAATTAATCTTCACAGCCCTCCGAGGCAGGTCAAATGATAATCCATGAGGAAATGGAGGTGCAGAGTGATAAGCCCTCTGCTGTAGGGTTTATACTTGGAGCAATGAAGCCCTCCTATCTAATAACATCAAGGCTTGCAGTTGGCTGGTTAGCATGGGGATCATAAAATAATTAGATGTATGAAGGGTAAATATGTCATTTTAACTGGAGACTCATGGATGCGCTAACATTTGCCTGCGTTCAGGTGTGTGGCTGAGGCCCCCTCCCCTGGGCCCAGCCTCTCCTGAGTGCTAAATGGTCTTTCTTGCATAAACTACCCCTGACACTCTTGTCTTCTCTGAGCTCCAGTTCTGGTTTATTTAAAGTAGAGTGAGAACTTCATACCTCTTAAGAACCAATCAAGGGGACTTCCCTGGCAGTCCAGTGGTTAAGACTTTGCCTTCCAATGCAGGGGGTGTGGGTTTGATCCCTGGTCAGGGAATTAAGATCCCACATGCCTTGTGGCAAAAATAAACTTAAAAAAAAACATAAACAACAGAAGCAGTATTGTAACAAATTCAATAAAGACTTTAAAAATGGTCCACATCTTAAAAAAAAAAAAAAAAGAACCAATCAAGGGCAGGATTCTTCCAGATGTTTGGACCCCTCATACTCCCCCCCTCAACTCCCTCCCAGCCTGCCAGTCCCACTCTTTACAGTCTGTCTTTTTCCCACTTGACTCAATGGCAATTTTTTCAGTGGTTTGCTATTACCAAAATTTCCAAAGCATTCAACTTGTATTTTTTTTAATAAAAAAAGAAAATTCTTTCTTTTCACAGTCCTATTTCATTGTTTTGTGTCATAGTTGATTAAATTACATAATTACAATAACAAGCACAACTGGCAGACAGATTTAGGGACAAACAAAACAGTTCTTGGGACACACGTGGCTTGGCTGGTGGGAGCAGAAAGGGGTGGGCATGTTGGAGAGCTCCCCCAGGGTCGGCGGGGGCTGTCTCGGGCCCTCCCTGCCATGCGCATCAGTCTGCAGGCTTCATGGAGGCAGTGCAGGGTTATCGGCTGAGGCCCCAGGTGAGGTTGGTCACCAGGTGAGAATGTGGGCAAGGGGGAGAGCTGTCCCCAGGGTCACACTCTGTTACATTTAACCAGAAGGTAAATTCTGTGTTCAGTATTGGGTACACATATTTCGAGCCCTTGGAAATCAATATGAAATGCTATCAGTGGTTTAAATGCTCAGCATGGTTAGGTTTAAAAAGTATGTTTTGTACCTCTATTAATAATGAGCTGGCAGTTCATTCTGGAACGTCTCATTTTCCCGAGCCAAGCCCTGGGAAAGGCAGCAGTAGGTAATGCCATTGGGAGTGGCTGATGCAGTGCCCTCTTTTTTACTGAGGTGTCTACTGTACTTGGCTAGGCTGGGCTCCATCCTGAAGGCCAAGTTTCTGCCTTTGAGGAACGTCTATTCCTAAAGAGAGTGAAGGTGAGATACCCCGAAGCAGTAGGAATCTGGATCCAGACACTGGGAAGGAGGAACCTTCTGGTTGGGCTAACAGGGTGTGTCCTGCCCGTGGGGCTTCTGGGGCAGCAGAAGGACAGGGATGGGATGGTGCTCTCTTTTTTTTTTTTTTTTTTTTTTTTTTTT
>NW_006785876.1:5142771-5164944 GCF_000442215.2 Lipotes vexillifer
TTGGATGCGCAGGCTCAGCGGCCATGGCTCACGGGCCTAGCCGCTCCGTGGCATGTGGGATCTTCCCGGACCGGGGCACGAACCCGCATCCCCTGCATCGGCAGGCGGACTCCCAACCACTGCGGCACCAGGGAAGCCCCGATGGTGCTTCCTTGATGCACAGCGCCCACCTGGCCCAGGGCGGGACACAGGGGTGGGGGGAGCCTCATCTGCCAGGACTCGTCAGGCACCTGACTAGCTCTTAATGGGTGTTGGGGACCATTTCATCTCTCAGAGGGTTGGGGGAGGTGAATGGGGGCAGGAGGATTGGCTGACAGAGTGGGTTGGCATAGTGACAACGACACGGGAAATGTGGGATAAAGGTGAGCCTGTCCCTTACTCCTAATAGTCAGGGAAGGGAAGTTGGTTCAGTTTAGTTGAACCATCATTTCTTGAGTCATTGTGTTAGGCTCTGGGAACACCAAGAGGAATAAGACACCATTCCTGCCCTCAAAACCATACCATCTTGGGCTTCCCTGGTGGCGCAGTGGTTGAGAGTCCGCCTGCCGATGCAGGGGACACGGGTTCATGCCCCGGTCCGGGAAGATCCCACATGCTGCGGAGAGGCTGGGCCCGTGAGCCATGGCCGCTGAGCCTGCGCGTCCAGAGCCTGTGCTCGCTCCGCAACGGGAGAGGCCACAACAGTGAGAGGCCCGCGTACCGCAAAAAAAAAAAAAGCATACCATCTTGTAAAGCAATTATACTCCAATAAAGATGTTAAAAAAAAAAAACATACCATCTAGTCATGGAGACAGAGTGCAACAAGAGCATTTTCATATACCATGTTATAGCAGTTTGGTGTGCATTTGATCTCAAGTAACAGAATACACAATGGATAGTGGCTTGAGCAAAAAAGACATTTATCAATCTCACACAGCAGGAAGTCTGGGGGCAGGTGGCTTCAGACTTGATGGAAGGACTCAACCATGTTATAAAAAACTCTGGCTTTGGACTTCCCTGGTGGCGCAGTGGTTAAGAATCCGCCGGCCAGTGTAGGGGACATGGGTTCGAGCTCTGGTCCGGGAAGATCCCACATGCCACGGAGCAACTAAGCCCGTGCGCCACAACGACTGAGCCTGTGCTCTAGAGCCCACAAGCCACAACTACTGAGCCTGTGTGCCACAACTACTGAAGCCCGAGCACCTAGAGCCCGTGCTCCGCAACAAGAGAAGCCACCGCAATGAGAAGCCCGCGCACCACAACAAAGAGCAGCTCCCGCTCGCTGCAACCAGAGAAAGCCCGCGCACAGCAACAAAGACCCAACGTAGCCAAAAATAAATAAATAAATAATAAATAAATAAATAAATAAATAACAAAAACAAAAAAAACTCTGTCTTTTTCTTTCTGCTCTGCCATCCTCAACATGTTAACTTTTTGTCCACATGCTTGTTGCTTCATGGTTGCAAGTTGGTGGCTATGGTGCCTCCTACATTTACATTCAAAGCAGAAAAAAAGACCAAGGAGAAAATAGGGTTTATTCTCTTTTTAAAAAATTTGTTTTTGGAGTATAGTTGATTTACAATGTTGTGCTAGTTTCTGCTGTACAGCAAAGTGAATCATTTATGTGTATACACATATCCACTCTTTCTTAGATTCTATTCCCATATAGGTCATTACAGAGTATTGAGAAGAGTGCTATACTGTGCTATACAGTAGGTCCTTATTAGTTATCTATTTTATGTATAGTAGTGTGTATATGTCAATCCCAGTCTCCCAATTTATCCCTCTTACCCCCCACCCCCCTGCTTCCCCCCGAGTAACCGTGAGTTTGTTTTCTACATCTGTGACTCTATTTCTGTTTTGTAAATAAGTTCATTTGTACCTTTTTGTTTTTAGATTCCACATATAAGTGATATCTTATGATATTTGTCTTTGTCTGACTTACTTCATTCAGTATGACAATCTCTAGGTAATGAGGCTGTATTCTTATCAGGGAAGAAAAGTGTTCCCCAGAAGCCCCCTTAGAAAATGACCTCTCATGACTCATTGGCTGGGAGTGAGAGGGGATGCTGCAAGGGAGGCGGGGAAAGTGAGGGTCAGGTGGCTGGGAACAAGATGCTCACGATAGTTTAGATGAAGCTTGATTCATCCTCTGGGCCTGGATACATCGTCACCTGAAAAGGTATGGGCAAGGAGGAAGGGGTAGGGGGTATGGCTGTTAGGGAGAATGAGCAGTGTCTTCCATGTGTAATAAGAGCCAAGTTCAAGCCCAGGAAGCAAAGAGAAACCAGAGGAGCAGAATTAGCCCTACCTGGAGAGGGAAGGGTCAGGGAAGGTTCCCTGGGAAAGGTGGCCCCTGAGCGAGGTCTTGAGTACCCCTATCCAGAACAGTTGGAAGGTCATCCTCTTTTGAAGGAACAGCAGGAGGAGAAGTATAAAGATGTGAAATAATATAGTGAGTCCAGGAAAGTGTGCACAATTAAATATTTAGTTAAAGGATGGAGTTAGAGAGAGAGAGAGAGGTGGGAGGTGCAGGTGGAGAGGTGACGAGAAGCCACACCATGCTGGGCTTTGTAAGTCATGCGGCAACCTTGGATTTTATCCTGAAGGGTCTTGCATGGCTTTCAGCAGTGGAGGGGCTTGGTTAGCTGTGCCTTAGAAAGGTCACCCAGTGCCGGGTGTGGAGAATGGATGAGAGAGGTTGGGAGGAGCTCAGACTGAAACAAGAATGTTCTTGCAAACATCCCGACGAGAGCTGCTGAGGGCCTGTAGTAAGACTTTCCAAAGTCAGCCTGACAATATTTCAGCGACGAGATAGGCAGGATCCCATGGCATGAATCTCTGGGAGGGAAAGATATCTCAAGAGGGCTTGGAAGCTCCCAAAAATGTACATCAGACTCTGTGCAATCACACACAGGCTGGTTTATGTTCCACTGATGAAGGAAGAGGAGAGGTAGCCAAAGAGACAGCGGGCAGCATGGGCTTTGCCAGATTGCTGTTTTGGGAAGGCTTGAGCAGAAAAGAGAAGGGCACATACGAGACAGGACTGCAGGCCTGTAAAGCTGGTGCCTGGAAGACAAGAACTGGCAGAACTTTGTGAAAGATACTAGGGGCCCACTCAAGCTTTCTTGGCCAGGACCAGAGTCTGGGGGAGACCAAGGGAGAAAGAGGCTGCAGCTGGGCCTGGTGGCAGAACGTGGGCGGGGTGTGGCTAGAGGGTGGCGCTCCTGGGGTTTGCTCCTCTTCCGGAGACCAGGAGACCTGCCTTCAGACCCAGAGGACAGGATCACACTGGGAGAGGAAAGAGAAGCCCAGGGGGCCCTGGAGGCAGGACAAGCTCTTCCTACCAGCTTCTCCTGGGATGTGCCGGAGGTCTCCCCGCATAAAATGCCATTTCAGGCACAAAGGAAGCTTGTGAACGGGACTGCTGGGTCCATTTGGCCCCTTTGGAAGAAGTTTAAGGCATGGGTACGCAGTAAAGAGGAAATGTGGTTCTGAGTTTCAAAAAGAGGAGGCGGTCAGCACATGCAGCTACACAGCGGAGGGCAGTCCTGGGCCAGGATCCTTGTAGACTGGGAAAGAAATGGTCTGTGGGCACTTAGAAAAGGAAGGGGTCGCCAGGAGCCAGCATGGGCTCACGGTGACTAGTGTGTCAGGCCAATTAAAAACAAGAGTGCTGGGCTTCCCTGGTGGCGCAGTGGTTGGGAGTCCGCCTGCTGATGCAGGGGACGCGGGTTCGGGCCCTGGTCCGGGAGGGTTCCACGTGCGGTGGAGCGGCTGGGCCCATGCGCCACAACTACTGAGCCTGCGCTCTAGAGCCCGCAAGGCACAGCTGCTGGGCCCGCGTGCCGCAACTGCTGAGGCCTGCGTGCCTGGAGCCCGTGCTCTACAGCAAGAGGGGCCACTGCGATGAGGGGCCTGTGCACCACAGCACAGAGTGGCTCCCGCTCGTGACAACTGGAGAGAGCCCGCGCGCAGCAGCGAGGACCCAATGCAGCCAAAAATAAATAAATTAATTAAAAAAAAACACACACAAGAGTGTTGAGAAATAGATCAGAATAAAATGGAATAAAATTCAAAAAGTACCAAAGGATATACAGTGAAAAGTCTCTCTCTTACCCCTGACTCCTAGCCTCCCAGTTCCCAACCTCAAAGGCAGCCAGTGTTACCATTGGTGATACATATTATCTCTCCATCTATCACCTATCTATCTATCTATCATCTATCTATCTATGTATGTATCTATCTGTCATCTATCTATCTATCTATTCACCTATCTATCCATGTATGTATCCATCCATCCACCTACCTACCTACTTAACCTTTTAAAAAGACAAATTGTAGCATATTTCACTTGTCATTTTTAAATCTTTCTCTTCCTCTAACAATATATCTTGGAGATTTTTACATAGCCGTGCATGTGGAGCTATACCTCATTTTTTTTTTTTTTTTTTTTTTGCAGTACGCGGGCCTCTCACTGTTGTGGCCTCTCCCGTTGCGGAGCACAGGCTCCGGACGCGCAGGCTCAGCGGCCATGGCTCACGGGCCCAGCCGCTCCGTGGCATGTGGGATCTTCCCAGACCGGGGCACGAACCCGTGTCCCCTGCATTGGCAGGCGGACTCTCAACCACTGCGCCACCAGGGAAGCCCTATACCTCATTTTTTTAACGCCCTGGGGGTAACCATGGTCCAAATGCCCCATCATCTATTCAGTCAGCCCCCCACAGTCCCCAGGCTTTCTCTCTCATCAACATCTCTACAACGAATAACCTTGCATATGTGTCACTTCCTGAATGTTTGATATATGTGATATGTATGTGTTTCTATAGAATAAACACTCAGAGGTAGAAGGGCTGAGCCAAAGAATATGCGCATGTTTAGTTTTGATAGATAATCATCAAGTTGTCAAATTCCATAGGAGTTGTGCCAATTTTTGACCCCATCTTGAACATATGAGAGGGTCTATTTCCCCGTGTTTTGGCTAACAGTGTGTTTTCAAACATTCAGGTCTTACTGGTGTTGGGTAATCAGAGAGAAGAAAACTCTAGTTTTCATATACTTTTCTCATATTAAGATTTCTGACTAATGGACTTTCTGACTCTCAGGAAGATTGGAGACTGGAAGATGTGGGAATTGTGGGAAGTATGGGAACTCCACAGCGTTCTTGATAAAGTCTCTCAAGTACTTTGAGGGTCAAGATGGGGAAATAGAACTGGATCCTGAAGTGGTTTTATGGATCAGTAGCTGGCTAAATGGTCATCCATTCATTCAGCAGACATTCTTGGAGGGCCTACTATTTACTGGGCTTTCCTCTAAGACACTGGTATACATCAATGAAGAAAATAGACCAAAAAAAAAAATCCTTCATGGAGATTATGTTCAACAGGGAAAGATGAACAATAAATGAAAACCAGAAAAATTAAGTGAATTATGTAGTGTGTTAGAAGGCTGTATGCCAAGGGTATTGCTTAATGAACCCACATAGGTCTAGAAGAGGACAGTTTTCAGTTTCCAATGGATGCCAACCGGGGCAGGGGATCTGTTATTAGTCCTGTCTTGTTCATTCAACAAATATTGATTGAACATGTGCTATGTGCCAGGTTTTCTTTTAGGAGTCAAGGATACAGCTGTGACCAAAACAGACAAAAACCCCTGTGCCACTGAAGCTTATATTCTAGTGGTAGGAGACTGACAGTAACAAAATAAGAAATGTATATAGTATATTAGAAAGAAAAAAAAGTGCTAGGGACAAAAATTAAGTGAGAAGGAATGATAAACAGTGCCAGAGGCTGGGGTGGCAGTTCCAGATGCGGTGGTCAGGGGAGGCCTCAGAAGGTGACATTTGAGCGAACACCTGAAGGAGGGAGGGAGTGTGAGGCTATCCAGAGAGGGAGGCAGTCGCAAAGCCCTGGAAGCTGCAGCAAGCTCAGGTGTTGGAGGAGCTGCAAGTAGCCAGCATGGCTGGAACAGAGAGAATGAGGGGGAGTGTGGAGGGGATGGGGAAGAAATGGAAAGGGAAGCTGGGTCCTGTAGGGCCTGGGGGCCCCTGTGAAGACCTTCAGCGTCTACTCCAAGTGAGGCAGGAGCCCTTGAAGTGTCTGAGCAGAGGAGGGCTAGGATCTGAATTAGACTTTTTTTTTTTTTTAGCAGCACGCGGATCTCTCACTGTTGTGGCCTCTCCCGTTGCAGAGCACAAGCTCCGGACGTGCAGGCTCAGCGGCCATGGCTCACGGGCCCAGCCGCTCCACGGCATGTGGGATCTTCCTGGACCGGGGCACGAACCCGTGTCCCCCGCATCGGCAGGCGGACTCTCAACCACCGCGCCACCAGGGAAGCCCTGAATTAATAGGATGATTCTGGCTGCTGGGTTGAGAACAGACTGTAATGGGGGAGGGCAGAGCAGGGAAACTGTAGTAGTCCAAAGAGCGGGGGCAGAAGTCATGAGGCTCTTGCAAAAATCCGAGCGAGAAATGATAGTGGGTTGAACCAGATTGGAAGTGACAGAGAAATGGTTGGATTTGGATATAGAGCCAACAGGATTTGCTGCCAAATTGGATATGGGATGGGAGAGAAAGAGAGGAGTTGAATGTAACTGCAAGGATTTTGGTCTGAGCCATTGGAAGGATGGAGTTGATGGGACCGAAATTCTGAGATGGTGTGGCCTGTGGGTGGACATGTGGGTGGGAGTGGGGCGATCAGAAGGTCAGGTATGGAATGCTAAGTCTGAGATGCCCCTTAGACATCCGTGTGGAGATGACAATGTACAGATGGATGTGTGAGTCTGGGATTCAGAGGAGAGGTCTGGGCTGGAGATTTAAATTGGGGAGACATTAATTTATCAATAATATTTAAAGCTTCTGATCCAGATGAGTTCACCAGGGGAGTGAGTGAAAATAAGGACGAGAAGGGGTTCAAAGAATAGCCGTGGGGAATTCCAATGTTGCAGAGCTGGGAAGCTGAGAAAGAACCAGTGCAGGAGACTGAGAAGGTGCAGCCAGGGGAGAAGGAAGAAAACCAAGAGAGTGTGACGGCTGGAAAATCAAGTGAAAAAGAGGTTTTGATAAGAGGGTGACCAACTGTGCCAAATGGTACTGAGAAGTCAACCGGGCTGAAGTCTGAGGATTCACCTTAGAGTTGACCAGAGCAGTGCAGCACCAGTGAGGGAATCAGGACCCAGAAGGGCCGCAACAGGTGGCCACGAGGCATCCAGTGGTACAAGATGGCATCTTCCAGGCCCTGCACTGGGGTCCCTAACACCAACTGTCTAAGTGGGAGGCAGCAGAGGGACTTAGTGGAAAAGACTTGGAGACTTGTTGACAACTCATGATGTGTCAACAGTCACGTGTAGTGATTGAAGAGCAAGGCAGTTGTAGGCTGGGTTAATGGACACGTTCAGCGCGAGGGCGGTGACCGACCTGCTGAGCACAGCACACGAAGTGAATCAGGTTCAGCTGGGGAGGGTGGATGGGGAGACATGGTGAGTGTGTGCAGGGTGCGCGTAGAAGGTAAGGACCTGGAAAGGAGGCTTTGTGAGGGTCAAGAGCTAAAATGTTGAGCTTGGGAGAGAGTGGACATGGGGACATCATCCATTTCGAGAAGAGCCCTCCTAGGAAGGGTTTGTGTGTCAAAAAATGGTGGAATGAGGCTGAAAGGAGACAGACTGTGTACCATGACCTCTCCTACATTTATCTGTGGATTCCCCATGACATTTTGCCATTTGTGAACATTCCAGGTGTGTTCCACAACTTGCTGAATGACTGCATCCAAAGTCTTGGGAAAATGATGCCTCCTCTTAAGACCAGCGGAATGAAATGAGCAACTTGTGATTATGGCAGGCCACAGGGCTGGGGGCAGGGCCTTCCCTGGGCCACGCCCTCACTGACTTGGCAGAGGGTGTGGCTGGCCGGCTCCCACGTTGCCGCCTCTCCCTCCTCCCAGCTGTCTAGGCACTGGGGTGAAATTAGGAGAGAGCAGAGACCTGGCCCCTGACCTCAGAGGACCCCAATCTGATGGCAGGGGGCGGGACAGGCTCTAGCGGCCAGAAGAGGTGGTGAGACCCTATCCTGGTTCTGACAGGAGGGAAAGGGTGCAGCCTCCAAGATATATTTCCTGTAATGCTCTTGGTCAGCACTGTTTAATAGAATTGTAATGAGTCATGTCTGTGTTTTGAATTCCACTAAGTCCCTCTGCTGCCTCCCACTTAGACAGTTGGTGTTAGGGACCCCAGTGCAGGGCCTGGAAGATGCCATCTTGTACCACTGGATGCCTCGTGGCCACCTGTTGCGGCCCTTCTGGGTCCTGATTCCCTCACTGGTGCTGCACTGCTCTGGTCAACTCTAAGGTGAATCCTCAGACTTCAGCCCGGTTGACTTCTCAGTACCATTTGGCACAGTTGGTCACCCTCTTATCAAAACCTCTTTTTCACTTGATTTTCCAGCCGTCACACTCTCTTGGTTTTCTTCCTTCTCCCCTGGCTGCACCTTCTCAGTCTCCTGCACTGGTTCTTTCTCAGCTTCCCAGCTGAACAGGTGAAATTAATTTTAATAATAGATTTTATATACTTATATGTATTGATTGAACCTCATATATCCCCAAATATTACCAACAGGTAATCAATAGATGAAAACGAATCGAGATAATTAATGTTAGTTTTTCAGGCTAAGCCTTCACAATCTGAATGCATTCTACACTTATTACAGCACGTCTTGATTTGCACCAGCCACGTGGAGGCTGGACAGTGAGATCTGGGTGATCTGTCTCACTGTCCCTCCCTGTGCTTGAAGGAGCCAGGGCTGCCAGCGGGGGGTGCAGGGACTTGATGTTGGTGCCCGCCTGGCTGTGGGAGGGGCTCACAGGGACCCTCAGAGGCGATCAGCTGCATGTGGCTTTCACAAGCCCCCGTCTGCGTTTGTTTCCAGGTGGGAGGGCCACCTGCTCTGTGTGTGCCTGCTGATTTCCAGTGATGGTAAACATTAACGAAGCAGTGGGAGCCAGGACCACTGGGAGGCCTGGGCTCCCTGGGCGAGGGGAATGGAGATAACGCTGTGTACCTTAGATAGGGCTTTAGACCTGGCCTCCGAGGCTGCTGGGCCTGAGCTACCAGGGAAACACGGGCATGACTTCTGTTCCAGGACCAGGATGCCTGGCGGGGAGATTCTCAGAACCCGCAGACCTCAGAAGTGCCACTTGTTCTATATCTGTGTCGGCCTCACCCCACTTCTCGGTCCCCCCTTCCTCCCCATCCTCTTTACTTGGAGAGCTCTTCTCTCCAAATCCACTTGCCCACAAGCCCAGCTTAGCCCAATTTAAGGGCATAGGGAACAGATTGAATTCAGATGATTTCTCCTTTAACCACACCCCCCCGACCAATAAGCACTCACTTATTGAGCACTTGCTGTATGCTGGGCCATTACCTAGGCTGTCACCTTCCTCACAGCAAGTGGGGCTACAGGTGGTTACCCCCACCCAGGCGAGGGGCCTGAAAGTCAGTCTGGTCAGCATCACATCTGAGCATCACACCTGAGCTATTGACTGGATTAGTTCTAGCTACCAGAAAGTTCTCTCTGGGGAGGGGAAAGCAAGAATATTCACTTGTATTTACATTAACAGACACTGGAAGGACACATAGTGGCTGCTGTGAGTGATTACATATGATGACCAGAATGGGGAGGAATGGAGGTATTGGGTAAGAATTCTCAAGGTGTATCCTTGTGTATTATTTCGATATTAGAACCATCTGGATATATTGTCTAATTTAAAAAGCAAGTGAGGTGAAATTTTAGCTGTTCATCTTTTCCTTCTGGTAGATGAAGATGTGTTTCTCAGAGTAGGTGAGCTTGATGACCAAATTGAAAATTTTTTGATATCCAGCATGTGTGTGGGCTTTATTTTCCATAAAGATAATTTAAATGACAAAGAAAAAAAAGTGAGTTCTTTCTGGTCATGGCTTGGAATTGGTCTTCTTTAACTTCTATTCTTGGTTCCTAGTCCCTGTTCTAGAAACTTCTAGTCTGATGAGGAAAACAACTCAGACAACCCCCGGTCTGAGGGGAGACACAGCCCCGTCCTCAGGGACCCCCAGACTGAGGGGAGACACAGCTTTGCCCTAGGGAGTTCTCAAGCCCAGCTCATCTGCATCAGGTAAAAGAAATGGAGGGATTCCTCTGTGTTCTGAAGCACCCACTTATGCTCTGGGCCTGGCTTCCCCTTCCCATCCCAAGATACCTCCTCAGTTCCCAGCCTGCTCAGTGTGTCAACACTAGATTGTTTTCCTCTGACTGCTTGTCCCTGGTCCCTGGAAGGTATCTGTGTATCATCCTTTCTTGCCTCCAGCCTCTCCTGGAGCCTGGGAATGCATGTCATTGGGGACATGGGGAGCCTGGTGCCTCTTTGAGAGCCTCCCCTGCAAGATGTGGACTCTACACCACCACACAGACTGAGGCCCCAGCTGGGCTGGGGTGAGCGTGGGCCACCTGCAGGTCTGTGTGGGGCTCTGGGGGGCTGCCCTGCCCTTTTCCCAAGCGGCGTGTGCGCAGTGAGAGCTGAGGCGAGCACCCAGGAGCCTTCTCCCTGCTTGGGGATCTCGGTCAGTGATTCTGACCTGAAGACAAGCAGAAGGATGGGAGATTCCCTGAGTATTCTCGGAGCTCCAGAGGTCACTGACCTGGGAAGCAAGGGCGAGCCTGGGGAGGGGCAGGCCAGGGCAAACACACACACACAGGCTGAGTTTCCTTCTGAGCAGAAGGCGCTGCCCTAGGCAGAGCTGGAGGGGCCCATCCCCATCCCCAGCCAGGGCTCCTCAGCATCCTTGAGGGGAGGCCAGCCTCTGAGGCCAGTGAGCCGCAGACCCCAACTCACCCCATCCCAGCTTACATTCTCTTAGAATTCTTCCCCCACAAGCAGAGGGGTCCTAGGGGTCCAGCCCAGGCCTTGGAGGCTGGCAAGCCATGTGGGGATGGAGTGATGAAATCTGGTTAGGAGACTAGGGGGTGGTGATGAGTGAACGCCTTCTTGAATACACCTCTCCGAGCTCCCCACCCTTCCTGTCTTCCTGTCCCCATTCTTGACCTTCTCGCAACCTGGCTGTGAAACTGAGAGGAGACCCCAGCTCCCTGCAGGGTCTAAGCAGGGTCCAGGTGGAGACAGAAGCCACTCTGTGGAATACAGAAATAGAGTCTGAGATTCCTAGAACCTCAGAGGTATAGAGGGCATGTTCCTGGGGATCAGCCAGCCCAATGCCCTCAGGGAGACCCATAGAGGTTTTTCCAAAACATACTGGAGAAGCCACAGAAGACAGGGTCCTGGGACTGGGACCCGGAAAGCAATTTGCTGGGGTGATGTGAGAAAATGTCAGGGTGACGATGAGTGAGGTGGGAGAGGAGAAAGAGATCCCACGGGGACAGGGGCTGGGGGTGTTTACCCAGAGTATCAGGCCTGCAGGAAAAGAAAACAAAGCATTTGGGATTCTTGGAAGACAAGACCTCAGGTAACCCTAGGGCTCAGCGGTCAGCTTCCTAGGAATGTCAACCAGTCAGCAGCACCTTTGATTCAGCGCCCTTGCTCTGTGGCCCCGAGTTATTATGTGCAAGTCATTCCCCCCTCAGGGCCTCAGCCTCCACATCTGTAAAAGGTGGCAGGTACCCAACCTTCTCAAAGTACCTCCCATCTCCACATTTCTACATCCACACCCTGAATGGCCGAATGATATCTCTGAGAGACTTTTCTCTACTTGGCATTTGTCACTCTCCCTGTGCCTTGGTGTCTGCTTCAGTGAAATGGGGATAAAAAAATAATACCCATTTCTTAAAGTTATGGTGAGGATTAAATGAGTTAATACATGTAAAGCATTTAGTGCCTGGTATGCAGAAGATTCTTAATAAACGTTACTTATTATTAGTAACTGGGAAGGCAGTTGACTGCTACACAGTTGTCCATGGCCTGTAGTGAGTTTCTTTTTTTAATGAATGCCCTGGGACAAGGGCCTCCATGGGGCATTTTAAGGGCAGCCTGGCTCCAGGGAAGCCCACATCCTATTCCAGGTGCCACCCACATCCAGGCTGGAGAGCCTAGAGGACAGTGAGACCCGGGCCTGGAAGCTCCCAGAACCTCATACCAGGACCAGCGAGGCTGACACAGTGTCCCCCGCCCAGGGTTTCTGGGCCTTGGGTCCCAAAGGGAGAGCAGCAGCCCTTTACTCCCCTCCCCCGCTGCTGGAGGCACTAGGTGAGGGTGGCTGGAGATAGGAGAACAGCGAGAGGCATCCTGTGGAGGGCTTTCAAGAGGCCGCCCTGCTTAGGGTCAATATTTGTTCAGCTCTTGGGCTGGCTTGGTCCATCACTGCCTCTGGCCCCTCACATTCCTGCCATTGCATCCCTATCTCAGGAACTCGCTCCAGTCGACTTGGGGGGACCACGCCCCTTGTCGCCAGTGGTCTGCCCTGGTCTGCCACCACCACAAGATGAGGCAGAAAACTGGAGGCCCCAGGCAGGTGTGTGGAGGATACAGGCCAGGTGTGGGCACCTGCTTTCCCTTGATGAAGGCTAGCTTCCTCACCAACTGCAATCAATGCAGGTGTGGGGGTGGGCGGGGGACAGGACCTTCTGGCTTCCATCTGATTCCTACTTAAATTAGATAATTATTTCAGCAAACATTTTCTAAGCACCTACTGTGTTCCCACGAGGATACCCCCCACAACTAGAACCTCATTTCAAGGGGAAAATATCCTTAGGGGGCCCCAGTATTAACTTCAATCAGGTTCGCTTAGATATAGGCAGACATACAACTAGATATAAAACACCTTTCACTGGCAGCTTTTACATGACTCAAAAACCAGAATCTATTTGCAGTTTAACTACAAAGAAAAGAATACAAGCAATCAATTTCAAATGTAGGACATACACTTTAGCGCTGAAGCCAAATCATCACTTGCGGTGTGAAGAGTGCCAGCGACAACCAGCATACTTTAAGGTTTTGTTCCCTGGGCAGGGCTTGCTTTTACCAGATACAATGCCTCATTTACATACTAAGCCCCACTTCTGCTCTTTCCTCATTGGCCCAGGACAATTGGCCCTAATGAGGCCAGGGGCAGTGTGCTCAAACTTACTTCCTGAGGTTAGCTTGTAAATGAGAAGACCCTGGGGGATGAGGGGGAGGTCTGGGGACAGGACTAATTGCAGCCAGGCTCTAGGGGTACCTTCCCCTGGTCGGTCCAGAGCTTGTGACTTTCTCCTGTTACCTCGTTCACTCCTCAGTCCAAGGTGGAGGCATGGGCAGGGCAAGTTGGTTCCAGTGCTCTTAAGCTGTTACCCTGTCTCCACAAGGGAAGGCATGAATTTTTAAGTTTCTATTCTTATTTATTTCCTCCCTTTCCTCCACAGAAGGTAGCATACTTTACACATGGTTCTGTACCTCACCTCTCCAGTTTAGTTGATCTTTGAGGAATTTGGATCATGGTACATAAAGAACGTCTTGATGCCGCTCCCCACCCCTTTACAGCTGCATAGTATTCCATTGCACAGCTGATCTGTCATTTATTCAACCAGTCCCTTGTTGAGTTAGGTCATTTCCATCTTTAGCTTTTACAAACAATGAGGCAGTGAATAATCTACATGCGTCATTTCACACTATTAGGTATATCTGTAGCATCAATTCCCAGACCTGGAATTGTTGGTCGAATGGTACATGCTTTTGTAATCTTGATACATATTGTCAAATTGTTCTCCAGAGATTGTAACAATTAAACTTCCTGCAGCAATGGATGAGTGTGACTATTTCCCCACAGCCTGGCCTAACAAAGCGTGCTCTCAATTTTTTTTTTTTTTGGAATTTTTGCCAATCTCATAGATGAAGAATTGTATCCTACTATAGTTCTAATTTGGACATGCTTTTATTTACAAGGTCTGGCTGGGGTGAGATGGATGCAGTGTCGGAGAGTGGAGTATTTCCCAGGGCTAAGGGGTCCAGGAAGGGCCTGTGCCCCTGACCTTATTTGCTTTAACCTGTGGACAACTGGCTCCAGGGAGAGACTCTAACCATGGCAGGACCCACCCAAGTCATCTTCATATCTGAAGCCACGTGCCTGGAAAAGCCACGTCGGCTTGCCCGTGGATGGATGGGATGGGGCCTTGTGTGTATTAATTTAAAGTGCTTTCCCGGGACGTGGCCAGGTCCCTGGGACCTCACATCAGTGGGGAAGTTTCCCTGAGGTTCAACCTCCTCCACCAAAGACCATGCTGTTCTTCCATGTTGGCCCTCTGTGGCATGCGAGAATCAGAAGATGGGAGACGCCAATGAATGACTGGGTGCTAAGCCCCTTTTGGTTTCCCTGGAATCATAGTATCCATGGTGTCTGTCTCTCAGGACCCGAGACCCTGCTGAAGGAGAAAAGAAGGTTAACTTCATGATTTGTTCTCTGTGACCCCATATTCTTGCTCCAGGTGACCACTCTCTCCTCAGAAAAGAGAAGAGAGGAGAGAAACCAGAGGCAACCTGACCCTAAAATATGTGGGCCTGGTATTGCTGGGGCCTGGTTGGCTCAGAGAGGGGCCAGTGAGGATCCTCACCCCCTGGAACCTGCCTGAGTGTTCAAATGCTGGTCTTCCCTCCTTCCGAATTGTCATGGTCTTTATGATAGCACTCTGGCCCCAGCCTGGGACCCCAGAGCAGTTTAGTTTGAGATTTGTGGGTCAGTCCCTCGAATATCTGGGCTGAAGAACCTTGGGCAGAATGCAGCTCAGACTTAGAACATAACACATCAGAGCTGAAGGGACTCTGTATTCAGTTCCTTTATTGTACAGCTGGGGAAACTGAGTCACAGGTAGGTTAAGGAACTTATCCAAGGTCCCCCAACTAGCAGATGGCAGAGCCAGCCTGGGCATGAGGTATCTGGACTCCTCGGCCAGCCCTCTCTGAGTTTCATTCTAAGGGGTGGGGGCTCAGCCTCAGAGCAAACCTGGACGCCCTTTTCTGGCTGAGTGTGGCTGCCCAGGACGGACGTCACTGCTGCTGCTGTGGCCACCACTGCCTGGATGGCTGCCAGCTCAGGCAGGAACCCCAGAGGCCAAGGTGGATGAGGGGATTTACAGGGCACTCTTGGCGTGCCCAGATTTGTTTCCTGCCTACTTTTAATCGCATTTAATGATCAACAGAGAAACGGAGAGCACCCCTGGCTCCCTCCTTCTGCCTCCCTCCCTTCTCCAGACGTGGGGAGAGGGGGCAGGTGGAGGCATCAGCCTTCCCAGAGGTCAGCCTAATCCCTTTGCCTGTCTTGGGAAAGCTCTTGGGAGCAGTGCTCCAAAGGGTGGGGGCAGGGAGGGGGCTTGCTCCTTGCCAGTGCGTGGAATTTCTGAGAAGCTCCTCCCCTGAGATGCCAAGCCCCAAGTCTAGCTGCTGAGACTCCGGACTCAGAGGAGGAGGAACCCAGGGCCTAGGCATGGAACAGGGAAACCCCTTGGGGCAAGGGTGAGGTGTGTCACTCAACGCTTCCTCATTGCCCTCTGGATCGGTCGCCTTCTTTCCAGCATCCCCACCTTTGCTCGTGCTCTTCCTTCTCCTGGCAATTCCATCTCCACTGCTGTCTGCCTGTTTCACCCTGTCCATCCTGGATGGCCCAACTCTATCCACAGGTTCCTCAGGAACCTTCCGCTACTGCTCCAGCCAATGAGATTTCCCCCCCTTTGAACCCTCCGTGTCTTGGACATAGACGTTGCTCAATAGACCCTCATTAATTAGAAATTGTTAAGCACCTAATATATGTCAGTGTCTTGGTCTGGTTCCCCCCGAGAGAAGGATTTGAGCACTAGTAGCTGATTTGGGGGGTGATCCCATGAAATACCAGTCAAGGGGTGCATATGGGTGGGTATGTGCATGTCTGTGTATGCTGGTGGCTGGGGATATAAAGATGAATATAGCAACCCAGTGCCCTGTAGGAGTTCACAGTCTAGGGAGAGCAGAGGGAATGTAGTAAATGCCAGAATGGAGGTATCCATACTGGGCTGTGGGATCTTAGAGGTGGGACCCTTGTCCAGCCTGAGATTCAGGGAAGATATCCTGGAAAAGGGCAGAGATTTGGAGTTTGGAAGGATGAGTGATCGTCAAGGTGGAGAAAGGTGGAAGGGCCTTCCACACAGAAGGAAGAACACAGGCAAAGTGATGATGGGGTGTGTGTGGGAGAACCTCTCAGCCTGTTGTCAGCTGTCAACACCGGCTCTGCCACCATCTCTACCCTCGCACAAGGGTTCACTCACGTTCACACTAATTTCAAGATAGCAACTAATCTTAACATTCACCTGGGGGGAATGGCTGATGTCAAATTTGCAAACACAAGATTTGCTTGTTAACGAGCTTAGTTAGCAATGTGTCACCCACATTCTTTAAGTAAATCAGTGGTCTCCAAAACAGGGTGCAACAGGACTGATCCGTCAACGTTTGGGAAAGAATTGGAAACTGACTTTATTTTTTCTTTCATCCTTTTAAAATGTCTAGTTTTTGTGTATTTTTCAATCATGTACATAATTTATTAGTATGAGAGTACATGTAAATTATAAAGAAATATACGTTTGTTGGGGCACACATCACAGACTTTTTATCGGTAGAGGTGTATGATTGAAAGAATCAGAAACCTACTGAAATGGATAATGGCCGGGGGCCTGCTTGGGATCTGCCACAGGAAGAAGGTTCTAAGAACTCACTCCTCCTGCCACCCTTTCCACCCACCAGCAAGAGGTCCAGGTGGGGCTCCTTGGTGGCATCCCCAGGCCCTTGTCGCTATGTGTGAACATGGGCCCTTTGAGGGCCGGGCTTGGGCTGGGCCACCGTTTGTGGCTGCAGAATAGGCCTCTTCCTTTCCAGGCCCACTGACCCACCCAGGGGCTTGCACCCTCTTTCACGCTGTTTCCACGGTAACAAGGCTAAAGCCATCACTTACCATCTCTGTTCCTGGGCCCCCTCCCCTCAGGCCTGAGGCTCCCAAGCCTGGCCCAGGCCCCGTGTGCTCACAATTTCTGTCTGACTCACAGCTTCTTCAGCCACACTCCAGCCCCTGCCACCCCATCCTCTCCTGGCCCTTCTGTCCCAGCTACAGTCAGTCACCAATAACCTTAGTCATTTTCCATCCATGCTTGTTAAGCTAATGGCGAAGGCAAACAGAAATCTCAGCAAATGTGGAACAGTTTTGCTGAACAGTTTCTATTGTTTGATCAGGAAGTGGTCGGCAGCTTTCCTGGTCAGTGCCCTGTCCCTGGATGGAGGTTCATCTAATCGAACATGAAGCAAGGCTTGGCTCAGAGTGGGGGGGCAGGGGGGCGATTTACTCAGCCTGGGGCTGTCTCCAGGTGGGACTCTCAGCTCTGGGCCCCCCAGGATGCCCAGCTGGCCCAGTCAGCTGGATGGGAGGGTGGGGGACCTGGCTGCATGCTCTCTCACACCTGAGGCCTGTTAATAATTACCCATGGGGAGGGCCAGGCCCCAGAAGACATCACTAATGAGCCTGCTAAGTGACAGCTGGACCCTTTCCTCCTCACCTGCTTGGGGAAAACAAGATCTGGCCAAGGAATTAGTTAACCCTCTTTGGGCTGAGAGCTCCCTGAGGACAGGGGCTGTCTGCACCCCAGATGGGGCTCCCTGAGTCCTTGAGGCCTTCTCCATTGTCAGTACCAGATTTCTGTTCCTGTTGTTGATGCCAGAATTTTGCCCTGAGTGGGTCCATCTTCACCTCTGCAAGGCTACTCTGCCTAGTAGTGGTTATAGGCAGAGCTGTCCAATAGAATAGATGGTGAAAAGGTTCTAGATGGGCACATGTGGCTTCTGAGCACTTAATCTATGCACTTAAACTAAATTCTGAGTTACTGAATTTGTAAAACCTAATTTTCATTAATTTAAAATTAAATAGCCACATGTGGCTAGTGGCTACCATACTTCGTAACGCAGGTCTATAAAGTTCCACAAGGTGGGGCTTGAACGGGTGGCAAGCAAATTCATGCCAAGCGACCCTCCATACCGCCATGCCATTGGTGAGTCAGAGCCCATGTCCTCGCCCTGGCAGGCCGGAAGGGACCCAAGGTCATTTTCCTTGGAGATGGCTCTGGGGAAGCTGTGTGGGTTTCCTACCCCCTCCCCCCTCCCCCAAGGGAGCCAAAGGGGCCCGGAGAAGCAAGGAGCTGGCCAGAAAGCACCTGTTCTTAAGGAGGGTCCTCAGGAGCCAGGCACGGGGCTGCCCTCCGTAGGCATGGGGCTGTCGCCGCCTGAATGAGGGAGATTTATGGAAAATCCTCTCTCACAACAGGCGGATTTTCCAAGCCTCATTGGCTGTTCTGGTTTGAGCCTTCATTAAGCAGAATGGGGGACAATGGAGGAGGCGGGGGTGAGGCCCTGGGCCATTCAGCACTCTATCATTTGGCACTGGAAACTCTATCAAGGCCTGCCCCCACCCCCTTGCTCAAGGAGAGGTCACCCTCTCTCTCCTTTAAAAAAAAAAAAAAATAATAAAAGGGCCCTAACCTCTAGTAAATTCAGATTCAGACTTTGAGGGGCATCTTTCTTGCATTTTTAAACACTCTGTGGTTTTGCTTTGACCATTCCCTAAGCTTTGTGATGCACAGTCTTCCTTATAGCTAACTTAATTTTGTCCCACTGTTAGGCCTGACCCAGTAGGATTTCTCTCCCCCTTTAAAGTTATGGTGACATTTCAAAGTGGGAAGGTCAAGTGTGTGATTTCCCAATAAAAAGCCTTGATTGGAAGGAGAAACCACTGTCTCCTGGAGCTGAGGGGCCCGAGAGATCTTCAGGCCCATCCCCCTCACTGTGCATTCAGAGGGCCATGATCCTCTCAAGCAGGTAGTGACAGACTTAGAGCCAGAATGCATGTTCCAATGTAGTGTCCCCTATGTACCGATTGCCTCTGATGGGGCACATCTACATAAATACCCAAGGACCCTTCCTGAGGAGAGAGTAATGTTCAAGCCAAAGGAATGAATTTCTAACAGTGAAATAGTAGGTCTTATTCCACAGATGCTTTTTTGGTTCTAAAGCCTCTTCCAGAAGGTACTCCCTGTATGTGACAGAGATCAGTGGAAGTGTCTTAGAGGAGGTGAGACTTAATGTGGGCCTTTCAGGGTGGTGAGTTTGGAAGGAATAAGAGAGGTGAGGCATTCCCAGGGGCAGGTACAGCTGGGCAAAGGCTCAGGAGAAGCACAAGCAGGATCCTGGGAGGGAGCCCTCCCCCTGTGTTGGGGACAGGAGGTTAGGTGTTGTTCGCCAAAGAGAAGGTAGATGAGTACAGCCAGTCCCTGTGATGATGAGGTCCCCGAGTCCTGGGAGGTGACCTGCCTTGTTGGGGGAGCTGGCCGGAGCTGGAGGTGTTTATGGTTTTCCCTCTCCTGGGGGCAGCCGGAGGGAGCCACATTTACAGTTGCTCAGAACTCCATAAACACACTTAGTGAATGTGTGCGTATGTGAGTGCCTGGGGGGCTGTTCACTCTCTTGGGCCTGGTGACACGTCCTGGAGGGGGTCAGTATCAGCAAAAACGTGGGACGCTTGGTGCCCCGTAGACTTCCTGCGGAGGCAAGGTCTTGGGGGATCCTGGGTCATGGGTGTTGGGGAGGCGGAGCAAGGGCATTCCAGCCAAGGAGGTGTGTGTGTGTGTGTGTGTGTGTGTGTGTGTGTGAGGTGTGTGTGGGGGGTGTGTGTGTGTGTGTGTGAGGTGTGTGTATGAGGTGTGTGTGTGTGTATGAGGGGTGTGTGTGTGTGAGGTGTGTGTGTGTATGAGGTGTGTGTATGAGGTGTGTGTGTGTGTATGAGGGGTGTGTGTGTGTGAGCTGTGTGTGTGTATGAGGGGTGTGTGTGTGTGAGGTGTGTGTGTGTGGGGTGTGTGTGTGTGTGGGGTGTGTGTATGAGGGGTGTGTGTGTGAGGTGTGTGTGTGTATGAGGGGTGTGTGTGTGTGAGGTGTGTGTGTGTGTGAGGGGTGTGTGTGTGAGGTGTGTGTGTGTATGAGGGGTGTGTGTGTGTGGGGTGTGTGTGTGTGGGGTGTGTGTGTGTGTGGGGGGTGTGTGTGTGTGGGGTGTGTGTGTGTGTGGGGTGTGTGTGTATGAGGGGTGGGTGTGTGTGTGTGAGGTGTGTGTGTGTGAGGGGTGTGTGTGTGTGAGGGGTGTGTGTGTATGGGGGGTGTGTGTGTGTGAGGTGTGTGTGTGTGAGGGGTGTGTGTGTATGAGGGGTGTGTGTGTGTGAGGTGTGTGAGGTGTGTGAGGTGTGTGTGTGTGAGGTGTGTGTGTGTATGAGGGGTGTGTGTGTGTGAGGGGTGTGTGTGTGAGGTGTGTGTGTGTATGAGGGGTGTGTGTGTATGGGGGGTGTGTGTGTGTGAGGTGTGTGAGGTGTGTGTGTGTGAGGTGTGTGTGTGTATGAGGGGTGTGTGTGTGTGTGAGGTGTGTGTGTGTATGAGGGGTGTGTGTGTGTGTGTGAGGTGTGTGTGTATGAGGGGTGTGTGTGTGTGAGGTGTGTGTGTGTATGAGGGGTGTGTGTGTGTGAGGGGTGTGTGTGTGTGTGGGGGGTGTGTGTGTGTGAGGGGTGTGTGTGTGTGTGGGGGGTGTGTGTGTGTATGGGCTGTGTGTGTGTGAGGTGTGTGTGTATGAGGGGTGTGTGTGTGTGTGTGTATGAGGGGTGTGTGTGTGTGTGAGGTGTGTGTGTGAGGTGTGTGTGTGTATGAGGGGTGTGTGTGTATGAGGGGTGTGTGTGTGAGGGGTGTGTGTGTATGAGGGGTGTGTGTGTGAGGGGTGTGTGTGTATGAGGGGTGTGTGTGTGAGGGGTGTGTGTGTATGAGGGGTGTGTGTGTGAGGGGTGTGTGTGTATGAGGGGTGTGTGTGTGAGGGGTGTGTGTGTATGAGGGGTGTGTGTGTGAGGGGTGTGTGTGTATGAGGGGTGTGTGTGTGAGGGGTGTGTGTGTATGAGGGGTGTGTGTGTGAGGGGTGTGTGTGTATGAGGGGTGTGTGTGTGAGGGGTGTGTGTGTATGAGGGGTGTGTGTGTGAGGGGTGTGTGTGTATGAGGGGTGTGTGTGTGAGGGGTGTGTGTGTATGAGGGGTGTGTGTGTGAGGGGTGTGTGTGTATGAGGGGTGTGTGTGTGAGGGGTGTGTGTGTATGAGGGGTGTGTGTGTGAGGGGTGTGTGTGTATGAGGGGTGTGTGTGTGAGGGGTGTGTGTGTATGAGGGGTGTGTGTGTGAGGGGTGTGTGTGTATGAGGGGTGTGTGTGTGAGGGGTGTGTGTGTATGAGGGGTGTGTGTGTGAGGGGTGTGTGTGTATGAGGGGTGTGTGTGTGAGGGGTGTGTGTGTATGAGGGGTGTGTGTGTGAGGGGTGTGTGTGTATGAGGGGTGTGTGTGTGAGGGGTGTGTGTGTATGAGGGGTGTGTGTGTGAGGGGTGTGTGTGTATGAGGGGTGTGTGTGTGAGGGGTGTGTGTGTATGAGGGGTGTGTGTGTGAGGGGTGTGTGTGTATGAGGGGTGTGTGTGTGAGGGGTGTGTGTGTATGAGGGGTGTGTGTGTGAGGGGTGTGTGTGTATGAGGGGTGTGTGTGTGAGGGGTGTGTGTGTATGAGGGGTGTGTGTGTGAGGGGTGTGTGTGTATGAGGGGTGTGTGTGTGAGGGGTGTGTGTGTATGAGGGGTGTGTGTGTGAGGGGTGTGTGTGTATGAGGGGTGTGTGTGTGAGGGGTGTGTGTGTATGAGGGGTGTGTGTGTGAGGGGTGTGTGTGTATGAGGGGTGTGTGTGTGAGGGGTGTGTGTGTATGAGGGGTGTGTGTGTGAGGGGTGTGTGTGTATGAGGGGTGTGTGTGTGAGGGGTGTGTGTGTATGAGGGGTGTGTGTGTGTGAGGTGTGTGTGTGAGGTGTGTGTGTGTGTATGAGGGGTGTGTGAGGTGTGTGTGTGTGAGGTGTGTGTGAGGTGTGGGTGTGTATGAGGGGTGTGTGTGTGAGGTGTGTGTGTGTGAGGTGTGTATGTGTGAGGTGTGTGTGTGTATGAGGGGTGTGTGTGTGTGTGAGGGGTGTGTGTGTATGAGGGGTGTGTGTGTGTGAGGTGTGTGTGTGTGAGGGGGGGGTGTGTGTGTGGGGGCTGTGTGTGTGTGAGGTGTGTGTGTGTGAGGGGTGTGTGTGTGAGGGGTGTGTGTGTATGAGGGGTGTGTGTGTGTGTGAGGGGTGTGTGTGTGAGGTGTGTGTA
>NW_006785876.1:5166367-5168644 GCF_000442215.2 Lipotes vexillifer
GTGTGTGTGTATGAGGGGTGTGTGTGTGTGAGGTGTGTGTGTGTATGAGGGGTGTGTGTGTGTGAGGTGTGGGTGTGTGTATGAGGGGTGTGTGTGTGAGGTGTGTGTGTGTATGAGGGGTGTGTGTGTATGAGGGTTGTGTGTGTGTGAGGTGTGTGTGTGTATGAGGGGTGTGTGTGTGTGAGGTGTGTGTGTGTATGAGGGGTGTGTGTGTGTGAGGTGTGTGAGGTGTGTGTGTGTGTGTGTGTGTGTTTGATCATACAGTGGGCAAGGGCGAGCCTTGGGTACACGGAGGAGAGGAGGTGAGAGGTGACAGGATTGGCCGGAGGTTTTCTAGCTTTGGGGAAGGCTTCACACCTGACCTGATAGTTAATAGAGTAGTACAGGAGATCCTTTGAAGAGATCATGGATATGAAAACAGCAGCCTCCTGGCACACAGGCCCCACGTGTTTATTTTATTATTGTTAGTAATTATGATAGGACGCAGAGTTATTTACCAGTGTCGTGACCGGGCTGCCCGAGCCCTCCACATTCTGACCAGTGATGAATGTGTGTGGGACAGTGGCCAGCATTAGGGACAGCCTGGCCCTCAGGAAGGACTCAAGGAAGAACTCTCTCAACCTTCTCCACCCGTTTCTTCATCTGTAAAATGGGGATCTCAATTAGGGGTCAGTCATGGTCAGGGTTAGGGGTCAAGCTGTGGTCAGGTTGGAGTGAGCTTGTGGTGGAGATTAAGGGTCAGTCGTGGTTATGACGGCCGTCAGTCAGTGGCCAGGGCGAGGGGTCAGATACTGACTGGGAACTGTTTTCTTTGTGTTAAGCTAACAGCTCTGGAAGAAGCTGACCTTGTCAGAAGCCAGACCATTTGTTTGAGAATGCCAAAGACTAGGTTTTAGTCCTGGTTCTGCTAATTTAGGAGCTGGGTGACCGGGCAAGTTGCCTCACTTCTCTGTAGAAAAGTAACAATACATGTGTACCTAGCGTGTGAGGCCTTTGTTTCTAAGTATCCTATTATGAAATATGAACTACATAATGGCATACAGCCTACATGCCTCACCCGGACAAGCCTATAAGTAAACCCTCAGTGGTTGGTGGTTGGCTGGGAGTGGGGTGATGGAAGCAGTGGTCCTCAAACTTGACTACTTATTGGAACCGCCTGGACATTTGAAAAACATAGACATCCAGCTCTCACTCCAGCCCTCCCACATTCTGAATTAATTGGTAGGGAGGTGACCTGGGCAGCAGGAGTTTTAAAAGCTCCCCAGGTGATTCTAATGTGCAACCAAATTTGGAAACCACAGGACTAATTAATGAGCTCAAAAGAGTAAGTCTTTAAGCAGCCACCTGAGCTGCAGATAAAACCAACCAGCTGGCTCCAGCCTCCCTCTCTGTGAGGGCCTGGTTAAGGGAGATGAAGTGAGAGCAGCAAGAGACTCAAGGAACTTTCTCACTTGATCTTCTCCACACCTCTGGTTCTTCATCTGTAAAATGGGGTTAAGTTATACTTATCTCATGGAGATTATTGGAGCACTCAAGTGGAATAAATCATATTGTAAATTGTAATCATTGGCACCAGTCAACCTAGAGATGTTGACTGAATATTGGGGATGTGCGTTAAGAAGAGCAGAGCTCTGGAAACTCCCTTCAGATCTCCCCCCGAAATTCCTGATGATGGTCTGAAGCCAGGGGATGGACCACATGGGCTCTGGTGAATCTGGAACCTCTTGGTCCTGTGTAGGATCTTTGGGGGTATGTGTCCCCCTGTTTTTTGTTTTTTGTTTTTCTTTGCGGTACGCGGGCCTCTCACTGCTGTGGCCTCTCCCCTTGCAGAGCACAGGCTCCGGACGCGCAGGCTCAGTGGCCATGGCTGACGGGCCCAGCCGCTCCGCGGCATGTGGGATCTTCCCAGACCGGGGCACGAACCCGCGTCCCCTGCATTGGCAGGCGGACTCTCAACCACTGCGCCACCAGGGAAGCCCTCCCCCTGTCTTAAGTATCGTCCCCCTAAATACATTCAACATTAGTTTGACCATGTGTTTCATTTTTGGTTTCAGAAAATACCATCCCCGTAAGAACCTGTAGGGTGGTGGGAGATGGGGAGATGGGGGTTCTACCCCTTTGCAGGGTTGGGGTGGGGTATGATGGAGCTCCTGGAAGTTTCAGCTCAGGCTTGGAGGCAGCTCCTGGCTGGGTTTCCAATGTCTTGGTGCACAGGGGAAAGTGGAGTTTTCCTTTGTGGCCTGCGTCTTTAAGACCTGGAGAAGGATGGTGGGGTGG
>NW_006785876.1:5168654-5176105 GCF_000442215.2 Lipotes vexillifer
AGTGGGGGGGAACCTGACTGGGGGAAATGCCAACCAGTGGGTTCCTTTGAAATGGAAGTGACATCTAGTGGTTTGAAAAAGAACTGCCAAGCCGGCCCCCCAGGCCTGGGCTGGCCCTTGGGTCCCCTTCACTGGCCACCAGGCCCCTCTCCCCCGGGGCCACAACCTTGCTTGAGGGATCTACAGCCCCACCAGTGGACTCTCCTGGCCCAACACCGGCCTGGAACCCCTAGCCAGGCCCAGGCATTGGCACTCAGGCCCAGGTGCTCTGAGAGGTCAGGCCTGGGGCCGCCAGGAGGGGCCCAGGAAGTGTGTCTCCTTCCCAGTGTGTCAGGGCTACAGTGTAGGGTCCCCAGGTGAGCTGGGCTCCTTGGGCCTCCAGCTTCTTGATTCTGAGAAGCCTTGTCCTGGGTCCAGCCCCACAGAAGTCCTGTGCAGGCCATAATGCTGAATCATCGGAAACCTGCGGCCGGGCCTGTGTTAGGCAATGGCCCCACCACCGGCCGCTGGTGTCAGCTACAGGCCTTCAGCCTCCCTTTCAGGCAGGCAAAGGGCCTCAGGGAGTGCATGCACCCAGACTGGGGGTGTGTGAAATGTGTGCCTGCAAGGAGCCTTGGCCTTGGAGCCAAAAGGGACAGTGGGAGGAGAGGGCCAGGGCCCCATCTATTGCTCTCCAAGGTCCCTGACTTGAGGAGCCCCAGTCTGAAGGGGAAGATGCAGAATTGCCCTCAGGGAGCCCCAGTCTGAGGAGACACAGCCCTGTTATCACAAAAATCCCAGGTGATAGTGGGGGCAGGAGAGAATGACGCACACATGAAACAGACTGATGACCCTTGCAAAGCTCTAGAAAAATTAGGGTAGATGATTATAGGGCAGCAGAGCCCCAGGGGCTGGGCCAGAAAGGGGGCAAGTGACAGGCTCTGGGATTACGTAGCAAGTGCTCAGGGGAGGCAGTGCCCTTTAAGGTGGCAGAGGGAGCCTGCCCTCTGCCCTCTGTCTATTTAGACCATGTGTTTGGACATGAGATTTTCCCCCCAGTGTCTGGCTTACAGGGTAGGGGCCCTCAGCCCATCTCAGGCATCGAGTCCACAGGCACCAGGGCCTGAGCAGGTAATAAAAGGGACCAGACAGGACTGGGAGGGCTGGCTGGCATTGCCTGGACACCTGGCATCCCTCTGTTTTGTCCCTGACTGCTGTGGTCCTCACCATGTGGAGAGAACCTCCCGAGGGCAGCAGCCCTGTGGCCCGTGTCAGCCCTGCCTCATCCCCTGAGTAAGGCTCAGCTGCTCCTGGCCTCAGCTTGATGGTTCTGGAAGCGTCCTTAGCCCCCTTCTCCAAAACTCTAGGCTCAGTCACATCCTTATTGGTGAGGAAGCACCTGCTCCAGAGGGCAGAGTGTTTCAAGATCAACTTCCTAAAAAAGCTTATGCAGTCGACTCCCTTCTGAGAGATTTGAACACCCAGCATCTCGGAGTCTCCAGAATTTCTGTGGTAGAAAATGCTTGTTTAACTTTGTCTTGTTAATTTTTATTTCAAAGAGGTACTGTATGGTCATGGTAAAAGAACAATTCAAGCACAGTAACAATTAATGAATTTAGGATATAGGCAATTCTTCTTGCAACTTTTCCATAATTTTGAAATCACTTCAAAATAAAATAAAAAGCTGAAAACAAATTCAAACAGAAATGTTAAGTCTCTTCCATCTTTTCCTCCAGCCACTTCTTAGTTCCCTTTCTTGGAGGCACCCGAGTTACCAGTTTCCTGTACACCCTTCTAAAGATAGTCTGAAATATATGTACTTATAAACTTTTTCTCCCATTGCCCCACACTGCTCTGCACTTTGCCTCTTTCACTTAACAATATATCTGGAAACCATTTGGTATGAGCACATGTACAGCTGTCTTGGGCTTTTTTTATGGCTCCCCAGTGCATTCCATCGAAGAGGTGATTCAAATTTTCATTTGGAAAGTGTGATGGAGAGGTGACGAGCGTTGACTTTGGAAGCAGAATGTTAGTGTGTAGATTGCTGCTCTACTACAAACCAGTTGTTTCAAGTCAAGCCAGTTACTTAATCTCTTAGGGACTCAGTTTCCTCATTTGTCGACTAGGATGAAGAGTGGTGTCTACCCCTGAGCGTTTTGTGTGGATTAAATGAGATAATGCTTGTAAAGGGCTTAGGATCCTGCCTGATGTGCAGTAAGCACTCCATAAATGTGAGCCATTGCTCCCAAGATGATTGTGCCAGACCCCCTTCCAGAGAGTGGGGCTGTTTCCAGGCTTTTATTATTATAAACAATGTTGCAAAACAAATATCCTTGCCCACACGTCACTTGCTACTTGTGGGAGTGTAGGAAAAATGCCAAGGGAGCAGAACTGTTGGGTCAAAGGCCATGTGCATTTTTAATTTCAAAAGATACTGCCAGGTTGCCCTCCATAAGAATGCTCCTAGTTGCATTGCTGCCAGCTGTATTTGAGCCTGTCACCCCATAGCCTTGCCAACACAGTTTGTTTCGCTTGAACACAGCATTTCTCAAACTTGTTTGGCCACAGAAGCCTGTTATGGTGCTTGTAGGGGATCACCTGGCCTTATAGCCCCTCCCCCAATACCCAGCAACTCTATCAGGGTATTTGCTGGGAGAAGCCAGCTCATGATGAGGGCTAGAAAGGTCATCAGCCAGCAAAAGTCTCCAAAATTTGGCTCTGCCAAGGCCCCTGCGCATTCATTCATTCTCCACATTTTTCTTAAATATTATGGTGCTCACAGTGAGTTTATACGTTGTTGATGGTTGTTTTTTTCTGGGTCTGTTAACACAGCAAAACTGTCGGTGAAATCTGGTAATATTTTAGATTGTGCGTGTTGTCACTATTTCACTCCTGTGTCAGGGACTTGGGATTTCCAGTCACATTTTTAGCGTTTTATCACACATATGGAGGCATATGGACAATGCCAGTCCAAAATTAGCTGTGATAAAGGGGAAGCCCGACTGTTGTACCTGGAATTAGATTTCCTGTTATAGATAACCTATAAACCGACCTCTCACCTTTCCCTTCACGGAAAATTGGAGTTGGCTATAAAGAAAAAGAAAGGCAGATCTTGCACTGAGAGACCTGTCATCTGAATACTGAAACCTCACAGATACATCTAAAGGGTGAGTATTCCTTTTACAAAAGGAGTTCCGACTGAGTACGTTTTAGTAGATTTTTGTTAAAACCCTTTGAGACGATTTTGGCAAGGCAGAGGATTATTTGAGGATGACGACTTTGCGCAGGAGAGTGGACCTGCTACGTCTCTCCCCAATTCTTCACGTTCTTTTCACCCACAGTTTGCGTGTACCCTGATCTCACACAGGCCCGGGCTGGAATGCTCCTTTATGATTCACTCTGATTTAGGGTGGAGTGCCAAACTTTCTAGGACTTTGCGGGTTCCCTGGGCTAGCCTGGCATCAAAGCGTCTGATGCCTCTTTCCCCTCCAATGACCTTGCAGATCTAACAAATGCCAAGGTCTGTGCCTCCGCTAGACATGGTGTGGGGACCATCCCAGGCTGCTCAGAGTAGCCGGAAGCAAACTGACTACGTCTCTGGGAGCCCCTCAGGGGTCAGGTTCAAGGTGAGAGCTTCCTTAAGTGAAGGTCAAATTGGTTTCTTTTTTTTTTTTTAACTGTTTAATAAACTTAATTTTTATCTAATTAAAATACTCATGCCGAAGAGTACGCAAATCCCGTTCCTAGCTTGATCAGTTTTTACACGCAGCTTATGAGTTTTACATGCAATTAATCATCTAATAAACAGCACTGCCAGCTTCCCACAACCCTTGCTCGATGCCCCTCCCAGTTGCTGCCCCAACCAAAGGCAGGCACTCTTCCGTCTTCTATTCCTGACAGTTTGGAATGTTATATAAGTGGAATCACATCACATGTACTTGGTTGTGTGTGATCTTTTTGTGCTCAACACTGTGATCACATGTTGTGAATTCACCATGCTGGGTGTGCGTGGTTCATTCATTCCCATTGCTGCGTGGTGTCCCATAATATAAATATACAACTTTTCATCTGTTCCACTGGTAGTTATTGTGTTGTTTCCAGTTTAGGGCGATGGTGAATAACGCTGCTATAAATGTTCTTATCTGTGGCTTGTGGTGTACAAGTGTACACATTTCTCTCATATACCTAGGAGAGGAATTACTATCATAGGGTAGACTCTACCTGTTGTCCAAAGTGACTATCAATTTCTGCTCCCAGCAGCAGTGAGTCAGAGTTTCAGTTTCTCCACATCCTCTCCACCACCACCATCAGTGGTGTTCATGTTACCATTCTGGTGGTCAGAGTGACCTTTTTAAATCATAGATCCTTTTATAAGATCCCCCAACATTTTATAGTGAAAACTTTCAAACATACAGAAAAGCTGAAAAAATTATACGGGGGGCACCCATGGCAATACAATCACATGATCTAATCACACAATCAACATGTTATAACAGTCATTTTTTTCACATGTCTAACCATCCATCAACTATCTTCTTTTTTTAATTGTCATGTTCCTTTAAGGAGGTAAAACTTACCTATCACCACATTGACTCATTTGAAGCATACATTCAGTGATTTGAGTACATTTACATAGTTGTGCAACCATCAGCACGATCCAGTTTTAGAAAACTTCTGTCACCGGGCAAAGTTGCCTGTGCTGTTTGTTTCAGTCCCTACTCCGCCTCTCAACCTCAGGCAAACTGCTGATCTGTTTTCTCTTTCTGTAGTTTTACTTTTTCCAGAAATTTCATATTAAATGGGATCATCTCGTTAGCGTGTAGTTTTTTTCTGTCCAGCTTCTTTCATGGAGCATCACGCCTCTGAGATGCATCCATGTTGTAGCATGTACAACAGGACATGCTACAACAGTAGCTCCTTTTTCTCACTGAGTAGTATTCCAGTGTATGGCTATTCCACAGTTGGTTTACCCAGTCTCCAGTTAATTGTCCCAATAGAGTTTTAATGACAGGATCACAGTCTGTCATAAAAAGAGCTTGCTCATTTAGAGAGGGGTCTATGTATGGGAAGAAGAAATGGTAGAGAGAGGTAGAGACAGAGACAAAGAGAGTTAGAGACAGAGAGACAATATTTTGTTTCCTCCACATCCTTTTTCTCCAAATCAGCACTGGGTCTCCTCCCTTTGGGGAACCTTCCTCACTACCCTGTTCTCAGCCACACCCCTCTCTGGACTCTGCACACGTGGCCAACCACACTTTTCTGGTGCTCATAGCTCACTGCCCTGGGTTGGTATCTGTTTCATGGGTGACGGTCTCATTAAGTCCTATAATGTTTACAAAGAACTCAGCACAATCTGCACACGGTTTACAATTTGGGGAACAGTGGCCTACTTGATGGGCTCTTTGAGGACAGAAGTCATGGCTTTTGTGTCCCTTCACCCTAGCTCCAAGGCCGGGTGCAGTGCCAGGCACACAGGGAGGGAGGAGGGGGGACTGTGACAGTGCAGTTGGCCAGGGGGCCTTATACAGTCAAGGCCTGAGCACCCCGAACTCAGGTCCTCTGGTTGAGGTCCCTATCGGGGAAACAGCCCTGGGCCGGGTCTGGGAGGGTGCCAGACCTTGGTGCCAAACCACAGCTGGAAATGCCAGCATCACTAATGAGTTCAGGGTGAGCCTGGGGAAGGAGGAGTTTCCTGCCAACAGAGGCAACTGTGGGAAGCTGCTGGGACCCCCAGCCAGTGAGAGGCCACCAGGCATGCTGCTCCTTTACCACCTCCCTCTCGGCCCCGTAATTCCCAAGATTTCTGATGGCCCTGTGGATCCAGGCTGCCCTCCCCGCATGCTGACAGGAGTGCTGAAGGGCTGGGCTCCCAGGCCTGTGCCCATCATGCCCTCCCTCCTTTCTTTTCCACGCTAAAATGACTTCCTCGGACCTGGATGTGCCTTAACGTTTCTACTGTCCATGCATGTTGTGGTTGAGGGTTTCTGTTCTCGAATGTGGTGGTTTTCAAACCCGGGTGATGCATGTTCAAGTGCAGAAATCAGAGTTTTTTTGATTCAGCACACGTGGGGTGGGGCCCGAGAATTTTGCACAACTATCAAGTTCCTCAGTGAGGCTTATGCTGCCGGGCCGGGCCGGGGACCACTCTTTGAGAAGTGTGGCCTAAAGCTTTGGTCTGCCCTCTGCAGGCTCAGCTTGAACCCTCCTCTTGCCCGGTGGGAGGTTGGGGAGGGCAGGGGGAGAGATGTCTGCTTCCTTTTCTGCACAAGTCCCAAGAAACATTCAGATCCTAGTGACCATGACAGTGACAGAAGTTCACACTCCAGCTGCCTTTGGCCAAAGGGCATGGCCAGACTTACACAGGGAAGAGCAGATACAACGTCTTGTCTCCAACGTATCATAAAGATAAAAACAGATCAAAGCTGGAGAGAGTGTCTGCGTATAAAAATAAGTAAGTGGTTTCATAAAAGAAATTATCGGAACTCACTGTCCTGTTTTAACTGCACTGTCGGTAATAAGCTTAATTTTGATTTTGGAAGTGACCCATGTAAAAAGAACTCTTAAAATTACATGGGTCAGACAAGATAGTAAGTGCAGTTTTTCTGGCAGTGTTCTAGAATGACTACTCAGATTCAGCTCTTGTTCAATCTTGCAATCAAGCTGAGCTTGAAAAAAGGTCCTTAAGAATTCTTCAACACACTCGACCCTCAAACTAGTCCTATGAGGCGAATATGAGGATATCCTCATTCTCATTTTACAGATGAGAAAACAGAGGCACATTAGTTAAATGGCAGATTCAGGATTCCAACACAAGTCTTTTTTTGACTCCAACTTAGACTTTGAACCCCAAAGTGAGTCTGTTTGTTTGTTTTTTTTCCTACACCACAACTGAATGTTAATTAAGATTCTCTGGAATAATTTCTAGCCCTTAAGTTGCAGACACATCAGGCTGGATGAAGGCTCAGGCAACTCTTCTGCTGTTACTTGGAGTGTGAACCCCATCGACCCCAGCTGGCTCTGCAAGGGGAAATCCAGCGTATCTGCTGTCAGAAATGATAGATTTGGAAACAGATTCCTCCGTAGGCTTATCTGAGCTTAAGACAGGGAAGACTGATCAGGGAGGCTGATCCACTGTGATCACTTTTAATTGTTCTTCGGCACCTGGACTATCTGTGTTTAAACAAGCCAGGTACATTGCTTACTGCTTGCTCAGAGGAATTAGAGATGCTGCTGCATCCAGCTGGGCCCCCCTCAGCTCACCCTGGGACAGCTGGTTATTAAGTAAGGGAAGTGTCCACATCTTCTGAGGATTTGTAGATGGCCATATGAATAGACCCCACTGGAAGGGACACCAGTCAAGTAGCAGACAGAACGCTGTTGTCTCCTGGAGCAGTTGTTCTGGATACCATTCCGGCCAAAGTTTATCGCTCAGTAAAGAATTTAGACGGGGGGGGGGGGGGGAGTGGTCT
>NW_006785876.1:5176237-5176667 GCF_000442215.2 Lipotes vexillifer
GGGGGTGAGATCGATTATGGATTAGATAGTGACCTTTGGGTTGGGGTGGGGGAGCGCTGCTGGAGGTAGGGGTGAGGATGAAGACGGAGGAGGGATGATGGGCTTTTGGTGGTTGGAGATGACAGGTAGAGGATGGAAACAGCACTGTTGGGGGACAGTTGTGCAGGAGATGGGCTGGGCTGAGGAAGAATGGTTGTTGGGATGATGGGCTGAGTAGTTCAGGGAACTAGCTGGAAGATCCAAAGCCAGGGATGAAAATTTGATCATGGTTTCGGGTGCCTGGGGAAGGGGCAGGTCACCTGAGGGAAGCATTGCTTTCTGGTCACGCACTCCTGGTTCCAGAGGCGCCTGCCCAGGGTATTTACCAAACCTGCTCCAACAGCCCAGCTGGGAGGTCCTTCCTGGCTGAGATTTAGCAAACCTCTTTCCC
>NW_006785876.1:5176677-5195738 GCF_000442215.2 Lipotes vexillifer
CTAGGAGGCCTCTTTTCCCACCACAAACAGATGGGTGCTGATGTCAGCAACAGGCAAAACTGTAAGTCAGCACCAGAGGGGCTTGTGCTCAGGGGCCAACGGAAGAAAAGGCCCTGCCTGGCATGGCCTCCTCTAACCACCACCCCAATGGGGAGGCAAGGCAAGAGGCCATCCGGGGAGGCCCTGCCAGGCTCATGCACAGCCTTGTGTGGCCCGAGGCTCAGAGAACCCTGGACGTGGGAATCGGAAGGGCCCTTTAAGGGCCATCTGGTTTAATCCCATGCAGAGAAAAGAGAGGTGTTCTGATTCCCATTTCGCCAGATGAGGACACTGAGGCCTTGGGAGGGGAAGAGTTGCACCCAGGTCCCCTTGGAGAGGCAGCTGCAGAACCAGGCTCAGCACCTCAGGCTCTGGGACTACTGGCTCTGGACGCCTTCTGCACAGCCCCTCCATGTGTGCACATTTGGGATCCTGTGTGGGGCAGTGAGCTCACAGGGGCTGGCATCGGACAGAGCCGGGCTCACTCCTGGATCTGCTGTTCCCTTGGGGGAGGGTGTGACTTGGAGCCTCTGTCTCTTCTTCTGTAAAATAGGAGTGCTCAAATATGACTCCACCAGTGGGAGAAGGGTTAAATGTGACGGGCAAAAGTAAAGCTCCCCACGAATGTCAGTTTTCTTCCTTCCACAAATCATCAGTCCCACTGGGAGTTCTCTATGTACCTCAGCGTGGGCTAGTGTGTGAGAGCACGCACGAGACTCTGGGTCAGAGCACGTGTGTGTACGCGTGTGAGATTCGCATATCCTGGCCAGGCAGCCACAGCAAGCGGAAGCCACGGTGTTCACTGGTCTGGGGAGGCTTTAGAGGCTGGAGCCTCTAGGATTGGCCTGGCATGGGGGGTGGTGCCTGAAGGAGGAGGTGCTCGGGACCCCCCAGGCTGCTGCAAACCCTGGAGGCTCATGGGGCGGGGCAGGGCTGGTCTCAGGTTTGTGCAGCTCCTCTTAGGGGCTTACGTGAGGTTATCCCCCAGCCCTGGATGAAAGATCGGTCCCGCTGTCAGGAGTCAGCTGTGAGGAGGTCCCTGTGGGCGTTTGTAGGGCCAACAGCCCAGCTGGGGCTGTCTGACTAGGGATTGGAGAATGAGGGCACCAGAAGAGGAGAGAAGAAGCAGGGCTGGCTCCCAGGCCTCCAGCGAATTCTACCTTCCTTGCAGCCCAAGGCGATCCTGCCCCCACTCCCTGAATATGAGTCTAGTTATTTGTGCTAATTGTTGACATTTGCACGACATGCCACCCCAGGAGCTTGGGGACCTAGAATGCAAATCTACTTTTCAACATGCAGATTTTGTGACATCAACAGAAAAACTGGAGCCTGGGGAATAGCTGGGGCAGGGGACAGTCTCCTTCAGAACCGCTTCTAAGCTGCCTGTAATGTTCCCATCGCATTCACAGAGGCATATGTGTTGGAGTCCTGGAAGGTCAAAGCCGAGGCCAGTCCTTGGTGGCCTTCCAGTCCAACTGCCTCACTTTACACGGAAGGAAACTGAGGCTCAGGGAGGAGGCCTGACTTGCCACGGTTAGTGGCAGTGTAGGGTCAGAACCTCACCCAGCATCTTCCATATTCATCCTTTGACTTAATATGCATAACGCACCCTTATGGTGAACATCCTTCATACACACCCAGCCTATCCCTCCCGCAGTGCCTCCAGCTTTATTTTGCTTCTGGCAGTACCTGACATTATATATGGATTCTCTTTGTCTTCTGTCCCCTTCCCCCACTAGAATGAAGCTCCATGGGGACAAGAATTTTCCCCTCATTTTATTTATCGCCATATTGTCAGCATCTAGAACACGTAGTTGCTCAGTGTGGAATCGTGGGATTCATTCATTCATTTGTTTGTTGATTTATTCATCTCTTGGCTACCTCTCTCGTGGGCCTTCTCTATTCTAGACCCTGATAATACAGAGAGGTGTCAGACGCGGCCTCTGTCCCATGGAGCAGGTGGTTTCAGACCCTTTTTTTCAGGCCCCAGCTGCCTGAAGATGGGAGCATGTTGCCTAGGTACGCTGGCTGGGACTCTGGAAGGTCCCCTTGGGGAGAGAGGGGAAAGCTGAGGCTTGGGGGAAAAAATTCTTCTTGAGAAGCAGGTCAGGTCCCAGAGCAGCCTCCAAGGCACAGAGGGGACCAGAGGTGTTAACACAGATGGCCCGTGTCCAGAGAGGGAGGGGGAAAGGAAGTAACAACCCACAGCGGGTGAGGGGAGGGAGCATGGAGGAGGATTCTGGGAAAGGAGGGCAAATGGGGTGCTGCAGAGGTATCTAGGGCAGGGGTATGTGGGAGTTGGGGTGGAGGAGAAAGGACAATGACATTTATTGACATCTGGGTAGGTTGGAGAGTATGGGCTAGCATGGAGAGACAGAAGACCAGGCTCCTGCAATGCATATGGTCAGATGGGGAGACATTACGCAAACCCAAAGAAAAACTTGATTGAAGTCTCAGTTTTCTCATCTATAAAATGGGAATGATGACCTGACCCTGGGGATGGGGGAAGGGGAGGTGGGCCTTATATGAGACCATCCCTCTGAATGCCCCCAGCCCATGTTGGACCCCCAAACACATGCTGGATTGTCCTCCTAACCACTTCTCCCTTTTCCCTGGACACAGTCTCTGGGGAGTGTGGGTCTGGGGCTCTGACCCACCATCTCTGTTCCCCCACCCCTATGGTAGGTGGCCCAAGAGGATACCCGGTTTCCTCCATCCCACTTGACCAGAACCATCTGGGCTCTGTGGGTGCTGCGGGTTTCCTGGCAGGGGCCCAGGCCTCAGCCTCGCTGGGGGCTGTGAGTAGGAGAGCTACAGCCCAGATTTTGCAAGCCTGAAATAGTTTATGGCTGGGCTGAGGCAGGGAGGAAGGAGGGCATGGCCCCAGGAATGCGGGAGGAATGCCTGGGAGGCTTGTTTCTGCCCCCCATCCCTCCTCAACTCCCCAGGGGGAAGCAGCAAGGCTTCCAGCCGGCTGGGCACCGGGTTGCACAGAAGGAAATGGTTTGGGCCCTGAACATTCCTGGGGCTGGGGTGCTCTCAGGGCCCAGCAGAGGATGTGTGTGTGAGGGGCGAGCTAGTCTTCCTTCCGATGTGGGGCTCATCTCCAAGGAGGCTGCCTGGATAAAGCTGTCTCATCCGCTTTAGTCTCCCCCCCGACTTGGCCAGCAGTGCCATGGGCACACAACGTCACTACTGGCAGGGGAGGGGGCTGTGTTTCGGCTTGAAGTAGGGCCTCTGTGTCTTCCTTCAACGGGGAGCTTTCTGAAGTCAGGGTTTCTGTTTTCCCTTCAGATTGGGGGGTTTCCTTAAGACCTGAGGCTATGATGCTGAGGGGAGGGCTGTGTCACCCCTGCACCCAAATGTTTCCTACGGCCGTGATGGGGTGACCACTGAAACTGGAACCACAGGTGAGCCTTCACCCCTGTTCCTTTAGATCCAAGACTGAATTTTCTTCAAATCTGGATGGAAAGTGGGAAACCTTTAAGGGTGAGTTGAGTCTTGTGGACCAGACACCAGCCTCCTAACAGCCTTTGCTCTCACCCTGTTCATGGGACATCTGAGGTCCCTACCTAGGTGAGGCAGGGAGAAGTCAGACCCAGTCGCCCATCTGGACAGTCTACTTGGCCTTCCCACACCACACTCCAGGCTCACCCCCTCTGCTTGTGCCCTGGGGTCTGCCCCCGTGGAGAGTGTAGGAGCAGACAGTCCAACGTGTGCCAGGCCTCTGTCCACTAATGATACCTGCACATTCCTGAGCCCTGCATCGGGGCCAGTCATCTTCCCTTTCCCGTCTGGCCCTGCGGTGGGGCTGGGCAGGGGCCCTGGGGCAGCCAGGCAGCAACAGGGGAGGCTGGTGCCCGGCCAAGGTCACAAGGTGCCAGTGCCCTCAGGCCCCGCCAGGCTCTGGCAGGGAAGATACAAGCTGTCAAAACTCTGGCTGATCAGACCCCATTCCTTTTTTTCTGGCCATGGCTTTCTGGCCTCCATTGACAGCACATCCCTTTGCCATCTGCTCCCCGCACCCGCTCTCGTAGACCAGCCCCAGGGGGTCAGTCTGTGGTCAGGGTTATGGAGAATCTATGTAGAGGTGGGCCACTCTATGGTTAGAATTACAGGGATGGAGATCAGGGTTTAGGATCAGGCTCTGACCAGGGTTAGGAGTCAGCCTGTTTTCTGGGTTAGGGGGATTCAATTTTGGCTAGGTAGGATTAAGGGTCAGGCTGGAGCCAAGATTAAGGGTCAGTCTACACCTAGGATTAGGAGTCAGTCTGTACACAGGGTCAAAGACATGGCTTACTCAAAAACAGAGTGGTCTATACCCAGAAGTAGGGGGTGATGGGCACCAAAGGGCAAGTGTTTGTTTTGCACTAGAACTGAACCTACAACTTGGCCACAAAAGGTGACCCTGGCCCAGTTGGTCATAGAAAGCAGAGAATACAGTTTGCAGTGTGGAGGGGCAGGATTCACTGATCCTTTGGCCATCCCCTCTGGGTACCCACCAGCAGGAGGTACTAGGGACGGAGTGAGGAACCTCATCGCTCTCAGAGAAACCTTCACCAGGAACACCGACCTAAGCCTCATGGGGATGGAGCGCGGTATCCAGGCAAGGTCCAGTGAGTGGCTCAGAGGCAACATTGCCCAATGCCATGGCCAGCCAGGAAGAATACCAAGCGATTCAGTGGATGGCGCTTCTGTTTACACTGTACCTCTTGAAACTCATTCACTAGTAGCTCATTCCGCACACATTTCCTGAATACCTACCATGCTTTAGGCCAGAGGTTCTCAAACTTAAATGCACAGAAGAATCAATCAGGAAGCTTGTGAAAAAAGGCTGATTCCTGGGCCCCTCCCCAGGGACTCTGGAGCAGGAAGATACTGGGGGCTGCCCAGGAATCTGTACTTTCAGTAAAGTTCCCAGGCGATTCTGCTGCAGTGGGTTTTTTTTTTTTTTTTAAGTTGCTGCTGTGGTGTATTGTTTTGTTTTTTCCAGAGTTTTAATAAAACTTTTTTTTTTTTTTTTTAAGAGTTATTTATTTATTTACTTTTGGCTGTGTTGGGTCTTCGTTCCTGTGCGAGGGCTTTCTCTAGCTGCAGCGAGCGGGGGCCACTCTCCATCGCGGTGCGTGGGCCTCTCACTGTCGCGGCGTCTCCTGTTGCAGAGCACAGGCTCCAGACGTGCAGGCTCAGTACTTGTGGCTCACGGCCTAGTTTCTCCGATCGGCGGGTGGACTCCCAACCACTGCGCCACTAGGGAAGCCCTAATAAAACTTTTAATAGAAGACCAGAATACTAACAAGTATCCTCAAGAAGAACAAGGAAAAGGCAGCAACATGAATTCTTTCAGTTAGGATGGCATGGTGTGGTGGTTTTAAGATCATACTTTTGGGACCTGTCCTCAAAAGGCTCATCGGATTAAAACAGGATTGTGGAAGGGACTTCTTCCCTGGTGGCACAGTGCTCAGGACTCCGCACTCCCAGTGCAGGGGGCTCGGGTTCGATCCCTGGTCAGGGAGCTAGATCCCACATGCCGCAACTAAGAGTTTGCATGCCACAGCTAAGGAGCCTGCGTGCCACAACTGAGGAGCCCACAAGCCACAACTAAGGAGCACGGCCGCAACTAAGGAGCATGCCCGCAGCAACTAAGACCTGGCGCAACCAGATAAATAAATAAATATTTTTTAAAAATATAAGGATTGTGGAAAACACCTGTAACACCTTCTGGTGAGTTCAGCGAGCAGAGTGGGCTCCAAGGATTTCTGGGATAAAAGGGTGTGTGACCATTTTCAGAGAAGACCCAAGAAGGCCTTGCAAGAAAGTCAGGGAGTTTCTCCCTCATCTCTGACCACCAGTAAGCTAAAATTGTACTGGTCTTATTGCAAGAATTGTATAAAACTTAGCTGTTTATCCATCCCAAAGCATTTTCATGTGCTTGGCAAGGTAGGAGAATTCAGGCAAACACACAGAAGATTACCTTTAGCAAAGAAGTATAAAGCAAAGTATAATTAATGCATTAAATGAGGCAAAGTAAAAGAATGCATATAAAAAATGCTGTCTTGGTACAGTGCTAAGGAAGGGAACAATGCATGACAGCCATTAATATTAATAACTTACCAATTTCTATAAACAATCGTCCTGAAAAACACGACTCAGGCAGCACAGGTCAACTTTGTTTAAATTGTGGCCCCGTGGTTTGCCCCACTGTCCCCTGCCTCGTTCCACCGGCCAGGAACCTTGTCTACAGTTGGTATATGGAAACAACAGGGTGTGTGTTTTTATGTTCTCAATATTAAATCACAATATTGATTATGCTTTTGCGGACAGCACATTTCTCTCTCGCCCAGCTGCTCCCTGGCTCACTGCCATTGGCGTGTTTCTAGAAGCTTACATAGCCTTTCTTTATTTGAAGTTTCCATTCTTCCCTCTGAGAGTGAATGGACTTCTGGGCCTGCCTGCGGAGAAAGAGCTGCAGGTATTATGCTGCTCAAGAGGGGAGAGAGGGCTGGACTGAGTCCGAGGAGCTCTGGAGGCCACACCCTCCCTGGCTGGTACTGGGATGGCAGAGCATCCCGCGGGGAGGGCAGGAGGTGACCTTCCATTCCCCTGGCCTGGCTGCAGGCCACCTGGTCACAGCCTTCTTGGATACCGCCAGGAAGTTTTTTCATTTATTCCAGTTAAATTTCACCTTGTTGATTTCAGGCCCGTGTTTCCAGGGAGGGACAGTGTTCCTGGCTGGCCAGGGACTTTCCCAGCCCTCTGGACACTCCCATAACTTGTGGGGCTCACCTCCCCAGGGCATCGCTCCATTTTATTCATTCATTCAGCAAGCATTCATTGCATACCCATCAGATACCCCATACAGTGCTAGGCGCTGGGTTTGAGAGGTGGAGGCCTGGTTCACAGTGTAGACAGGTGGACAGGCACAGAGGCAGAGTGAGGTGTAAGTATGCCAAAGGATTAAGTGGGCATAGGAGGGGGACCTGATTCAGCCTTGGGGGGCATGTGGAAGGCAAGGAGATAATGGTTTATCTGAATCTCAAATTATGAGAAGGGAGGAGGGGGCTGGAGCGTGTTCGGGCAGAGAGAGTACCCTCCCTGAATGTAAGTCTGGAGGCTGGAAACAGCATGCCCAGGGCTGGTTTAGAAGTCACCTTCTAGGGGCTAGATCATGAGGTTTGAAGCAGGGAGAGCATGGGGCTGAGTCCAGAGAGGACTGCAGGGGTGAGATCACAGTAGAGTATGGGGAGCTAAGGCCTTACCCTGTGGGCACTGGGGAGCCATGGAAGGTTTCAGCTAGAAGAGAATGAGCTGGTTAGGTCCGCTGACTTGACACGGTCCATTAACATCAGCGCCTAATGTATCTTTCCCATGGTTGTGTGTCCCATGGGTCTTTCTTAACAGAGAGGTCTGGGAAGGCAGGCTGCCACGAGGACTGGACAGTGTCACGAGACACTCAACTGCAAAATGCTGGGAAAGGAGAAAACTTCCAAGCCAGAGTGACCTGGGTTTGGATCCTTCACTGAGCCTCAGCTGCCACATCTGTAGAATGGGAGCCATCTGATACTGATGGCCAAGTGGTGGTGAGAGTGGGACAGAACCTACACTGGAAACTGTCAGGGAGTGCAGCACAGGGGAGGGGGTGGCTGGAGCTCATTCCAAGCCTGTAACTTGGGGTGGGGGGCAGAGCCTGGTCTCCCAGCCTGGGGTCCTGGCCACCATTCCCACTGCTGCCTGAGCAGCTGTCTGTGATGTCCCTCTCTGCATGAGGTCTGATAACAGAGCCTGGGGAGCTATCCCCACCATAAACAGTGGGGCCCTGAGTTTTTCCTGATCTGGTGGCTCAGCCCTGTGTGCCCTGTGGCCCGCTGGCCCTCTGGCTCCAGAGCAGCGGTAGAAAAGAAAGGGGTCTGCCCAGCTTCCTGCAGGCCTCATGGTTGTGCAAGTCTGTCTGATTCCAAACAAACTGTAAACCTGCTGCTTCCCAGGCAATTCCAAGCATTCTGGCCAGCAGGTGGCCAGGCTGTCACTTCTGGGGACAGCCAGGGCCCAGGTCACAGGCCAAGCCTGCCTGACCAGGGGAGAACCTAGACTCATGGTGTCCGGGCCTGGCACAGCTGGGTCGCTGGTGAGATGGAAGGGGCTCTGGGCTGGGAGTCAGGGCTTCTAGGTCCTAGTACTAATTTCCCCACCAACTCACTGTGTGACCTAGGGCAAGTTCCTTCCCTTCTCTGGGCCTTAGTGGCCTCAGCTGAGCCTGAGGAGTTTGGTGATGATGATCCAGGGTCCCTTTTATCCTGGTGTGCTGGGAGTCTGAGTTCCTGCGACCTAGAGACCCCGAGAGATTGGGCAGCGTCTCCCCAGAACCTGGATGAGGGCCACACCCACCCCTCTCCATTCATTCAGTTTCAGCTCCACATCCAAAGAGCAAACCACAGGAAAGAGAAGAACCCTGTTTGGTTAACCAGGGCCTGTGTAAGAGAAGGCACATCTCCTTGGAAGCTTCCAGGTGCTTCATTCGCTATCAATTCGTTCTTTTATTCAATGAAATTGAAAAATGAATTCATTCATTCATTTGGCTAATGAATATAAATGGGCCCCTACCAGGTGGCAGGTACCTGGGATTTACTGGTTCTAGATTTACTAGAACCAGATGGGCAGGGCCCTAGTTTACTGGAGCTCACAGGCTGGCCTGGCCTTCCTTTTCCTGAAAATCGGGAACGGCAGTCTCACACGTCACGTCTGGAGAGTAGACCCCGAGAGCCGTGTGCCCCAGTGGGGCCCCATCCACGCTTACCGTGCAGGGCCCTGTCCTAACCGCTGAGGGGAATGGAGGAGTCCTGCCCCCGGAAGCCCCCAGGCTGGGCAGATACCCAGCCCCCACCTCTGGAGCCAGTGGGGAAGCCAGCCACCACCTCAGGGACCCACAGAAGCCCTGTGTCAGCAGGCATGAAGCCAGGCCCTGCCCCGAGGGTCCTGAGCGAGGGCAGCCTGCAGCTCCCAAGGAGTGGGACTGTCTCCTCCCGGGCCTCTTCCCTGGCATATGGGCTAATATAATGGTCAGTGAGAAGGGGTCGGAGAATGGAAGCTGGACATGGGCCCCGCAGTGCTTTGGGTCTGGGGGAACCATCCTGGGGAAGACTCTGGGTCCTACTAGACCTGGGAAGGGAGAGGAGCTGCTCTGGCCAGCATCACCTGAACAGCTGACCCCTTGTTGTTGCCTAAGCACGAGCCCGCCCTCCCACCTAACAAAGGCAAGGATGGCATCAGAGCATTGGCTCAGAGGGCGCTCTGCCCACAGGGGGTGCCTCCCACTAGGGTCATTGCCACCAGGACCATGCCTGCCCTCCCTCCATGCCCATGGCCAACTGGACTACCCCCTCTCCCTGCCTGGCCTTCCCAGCCCCCAGGGAAGTGACACAGAGGCCCAAGACAGTCACCTAGCCCTGCTTCCCCCACACTCCTCGCACCAGGCTCTGTCCAGATGGGTGCTGACAGACCCCTTCTTCTTTTCTGTCCCCTCCCTGTCTCGTATCTTCCAACGATCTCTGATTTATTTAGGCCCCTGTTGAGCTTGGCTTTTTGAATAGTTCCAGACAGTGTGTTTGGTATTAAAGCTAGATAAACTAGTTTAGTATTCCAAGTCAATATTCTCTTGGGGAAACTGAGTTCCAGAGGGAGGACAAGGACTTGCCCAGGCTCATACATCATCCAGGCTGAGCTGGGACCAGAACCCAGGTTTCCTCAGGATCCTGGCCTGGCTGCCTCCTGGACTTCCTCCAAAACTCCAGGAGGGACTGGCTGCCTAATTCATGGGGTTCACTGCAAAATGAAGATGCCATACCACTTGCTCAAAATTATTAAGGATTTCAAGATGGTGACAGCAGAGCATTAAACCAAGTGTGCGACCCTTCTAGATGTGAGCCTTTGTGCAAGGGCACTCACAGAGGACAGAGTCCGCCTGTTCACTAGGAGTGGGGACCACAGCCAGAGCACCCCTGGAAGGTTGGAGGACGTGTGCCTCACAGCTGGATGTGTCTCTGAGCCAGCCAAGCCCTTCCTATTCCCAAGATGAGTAAAAGCCCCAGTCTGGGGATCCTGCCTGCACGAGGGCCAGTGGGGTACAATGTCAGGCTTCCCCAAAGTCAGGGGAGACAGATTCAGAGGTGTGTCTTTACTAGCAGTTAGCTGCCTTAACTATCCTCTACTGGAAAGTACTTGGGGACCCTGGGAGGGACTGGAGGTAGAGCCACAGCCCCCAGCAGAGGCTCCGGGCTGAGTGATGAGGGAGGTGCTGAGGGGGAAGAGGCTGCAGCGGCTCCTACCACCTTATGCGAGAAGGAGAAAAAAGGGGCTTTGCTGGGAGGTATCAGAAAATGAGGTGGCTGGGTCCAGGGCAAACTCAGCAAGCTTCTGGGGACCTGAATTAGCAGCAGTGACTGCAACGGGGGGATTACAGCTCCTGGCCCTGTCACCGAGGTCCCACCCGCTTGGTCCCCGCCTGGGCCTCCTCATATGCTGCCTGGCCTGAGCTCCTGCCTGGGGCCTGTGTGAGGGGCTGGTCCCCTCCACTTAGAGGGGACTGGAGCCTTCCTGCAGAAAGAGCTGTCTGACCCCTGACCCCTGTCCCCTGGGGCACAGGCTCTGAGCAGACTGGGTGGCCCAATTTGGGCTGAACTGGGACATTTGGTTGAGCTATAGGTTTGAGGGGAAATCACTGCTCCTCTCTGGACCTCTCCTTCCCGCTGAGAAGTGGGAGTTTGGGACCGTGGACTCATTGGCCATCCCAGCGGTCCTTGGGCTGGTTCTAGCAGGCATTAGGGAAGCCACCTCTCAGCCATGTGGTACCTGATGAACAGGAGTGTCCCCAACACAGATGGGACTTCGGATTCTTGGGCTGATGGGTGTCTAATTGTTAAATAAAAATAAGAAAGTGTTTGAGGTCCCACAATCTGGTCCCCACTGGCCTTCCCAGTTTTACTTCTTACTACCTCCCGTGTTATAATTGATGCTGCAAGGACAGCAAGCTGCAGACACCATGCTGCTTGTGTCTGCTGTTCAAATGCTCTGGAATTCTCTGTCCTGGCTCACTCTTCATTTCTCAAGGCCCAGCACTGTCAGCATCCCTCTCGCCCCTCCTCATGGCTCTCAGTGCACGTACAAATTTAACAGTCTTCTCTGTGTCTGTGTCTCTTCTCCCAAGAGACTGCTGGCTTCTTGAGAGCTGGGACACAGCAGGTGCCCGGGCCACACAGGACCTGAGCCTGTGGGCCAGCACCTGGTGACCAGGACACCTCACAGCGCACAGGGGGGGACAAGGATGACACAGCAACACAACTATGGAATCGCCTGTGTGTTGAGGGCGGTAGAGAGAATTACAGGGCGACAGGAAAGCATAAAACTGGGGGGATCTGTAAGTGGAAGCTTCCAGAGGCAAGGCCTGACGGGGTAGAAGAACCTTGAAGGAGCAGAGCATTCCAGGCTGAGGGAACAGAAGGTGTAGGGGCCCTGGGAGGGGAAGGTGCTGTGGGAGGAGCTGGGGCCGCGGGAGAAGGTGGGAGACATGGCTGGGGTGGTCCAGCCGGGCCTCAGAGGCTGTGCAGGGGAGTTTAGACCTTATCCAAAGAGCAAGGGGAAGCTATTAAGGTGGGTTTTTTTTAAACATCTTTATTGGAGTATAATTGCTTTACAATGGTGTGTCAGTTTCTGCTTTATAACAAAGTGAATCAGTTATACATGTACATATGTTCCCATTTCTCCTCCCTCCTGCGCCTCCCTCCCACCCTCCCTACCCCACCCCTCTAGGTGGTCACAAAGCACCGAGCTGATCTCCCTGTGCTATGCGGCTGCTTCCCACTAGCTATCTGTTTTATGTTTGGTAGTGTATATGTGTCCATGCCTCTCTCTCGCTTTGTCGCAGCTTACCCTTCCCCCTCCCCATATCCTCAAGTCCATTAAGGGGTTTTAAGCAGGCAAGGGAGCTAGGTGATGAGATTTGCATTTTTCTAAAAGATCACTTTCGCTTCTGTGTGAAGAGTGGATTTGGAGGCACAAGAGGCTGCTGCTGTCGAGAGAGGGGGCAGAGAGGAGAATGGGCAAATTGAGAGATTTAGGATGGGAGCTGACAGCACTTGGAGACTGGAGGATTTGTAGGGAGAATGGAGAGGAGGAAGGGAGGCTCCAGGTTTCTTGCTCACCCCTCGGGCCGGTCAGTGGCCCTGGGCAGTCTGTGAGCACCTGTGTCTGCCACGGCGCGGGGCTGGGGATGCCGGGTCCAGCCTCCCCTCCTCAAAGCAGCCCTGTGGGACCGCAGTGTGGAGCCAGGCAGCAGCTGCCCAGCTGTTCTTCACGGTCATTGTGCCCGTAACCCTGTCCACGTGGACAGGGGGACCCAGATCCTCACGGACGTGGACACCACATGTGTGCACACCTACCCTTAGACTCACAGATATATTCACAGCATCCGCTTGGATGTAGACATTCAAACCCTTACCTGGAGACCTAGATTTACAGAGTGGCCCCCTGCACGCACTTGCTGACATGTGTAATTAGATCTATTAATGATAAAATTAACCAACATTTAATGGGTGCTTGGTATGGGCCAGACTTGACTTTAAACACTTCAGACCAATAGAGATGCACAAATATTGACAGAGCACACTCACAGTACATGTGTGTGTAAATCATGCATGTATTCACGTGTGCACAATGTATGCACATGTAGGCACCTAAATATTATGCAGTGCTTTGATATAAATGTACACACATTTATTACAAAGGCACAAGTTGCTGCAGAGATATTTTCAAGTGCACACACAAGCACACTCATATATATGCAGTATACACATTCAGTTCACACACGTGTACTTTCTCTTTTGTGCCAAGCACACTTGCTGTACACACACATCCTCATATGCAACACAAGTGATACACACTTGCACATACATCACAGGCTTGTGTACACACACACATGTGCAGGACACACCTTTTCTCACACAGAGCAATTTATGACTGGCCAGGCTCATGTCCGGACTTCCCATTAACATTAATGAGGTGATGTCTCCCGGGTGTTTGGAAACCCTTGTCTTGCCAGGGCGAGGGTGGGGGGGTGATGGCCAGGGGGAGAGGACACGGAGGCCATGGTCACAGGGGAACAGCTAATTATCCGGCTGACCAAGGTTTGATTGTTTTTCCCACGGCTCCCCCCACTGTCCCCAACGCAAGGCCAGGTCTGGCTGCACCAGAGGGTGTTGGGGGCAGGGAGCCAGACTAGGGAAGGGGGAGGGGAAGAAGGGAGCAGGAGAAAATGGTGGGAGGTGTTCTCCCTCCCCCTTCATCAGACATCCTCTTTGCCTGGAGCTGGAATTGTTTCCTGAAAGCGTTCAAAATTCCTTAAAGGTTTGTGTCTCTGGGGCCTTGTCCTCCCCACCACGAACCTTGTATCAAAGTCAAATTCAACTTTTCATTTCAGGAACTTTCACTTGCTGACCCAGGGGGCAGAAAAGGAGCCCTGCCCATATGTTCCCACCTTAGCACAGGATGCAGGAGTAACCGTGCACAGAGGTCATTGCTTCCTTCCTCCATTCAGTCTCTGAATCAGTGTTTATTGACCAGGAGACACAGTTTGAAGCTCAACTTCCCACAGTCACCTCAATGAAAAACCTTCTCTAAGCACGAGTGAGTGTGGGCTTCCCATGAACTCCTCAGTCAGAGAAATGGCTCCCAAGCCTTTTGGGCTAATGCCCAAATCATGATAATAAATGAGAAACTATAATCATTTAAAGGCAATAAATGCAAATAACCTCTGCACACCTCTTGCCTGCTTGCAGAGGTGTCTTTCACATCTTAATTCACCTGAGGCTTGGAAGAGTCCTATGAGGGTTGCAGGGCAGGTACAGTTATCCCCATTTCACTGATGTGGCAACTGAGGCTGAGAGGAGAGGTTTGCTCATAGTCATGTGACTGGGGACTTGAGGCTCAGTCATGAGGCTGAGACTTGGATCTTTTAAGCCACTTCTCTGTGAATCACTCACACGTTCTCCTTCATTTATTTGTGGGGCTTCCCCTCCAAACATAAAATGAATTAGTCTTCGTGTGTTTCTGGGGAACTTTGTATTGCATCTCTTAGGATGCCTGGAGCAGTCCTGGGGTGGAAGGTGGAAGGTGACGGTCATAGACCCCGATGCTGGGAGGAACCTGGGTGGCCACCTTGTCTCCCCAGGTCATTTCATAGATGGGGACTCGAGGCCTTCTTGAGCCCTGGTGGCCCCTGGATGACTGGGAGGCTTAGATAAAGATCGGAGGGCTGGAAGGGGCCTCTAAGAGCCTGGTCTAAACACTGCCTCCAGGCATGTCCACCTCAGGAATTATTAGCTCAGTTTACAAACAAGGAAATTGGCTGAAGTCATTAGGGCAACAATACTTATTGAACACCTATTACATTATTAAACCCTGAACTCAGTACTGGATATGGTGGAGGATTCAATGGTCATAGCTCTCAAAAGAGGTTAGAGTCTTGTAGGGAAGAAAGCATTTAGGACTTGGAATCACAGGGTCTGCGTCTGAGTTCCAGCTTAGAAGGTCATTTGTTTTTGAATGACTTTGAAGGAAAGTCACTTTACCTCCCTGAGCCTCAGTATTCTCATCTCTAGAATGGGGATGCTCCTACCTTCCTTCAAGGCCGTGGTTACAATCTGATACACGCAATGCCTGTCCCAATGCCCCTCACAAACACGATGCTCATTTGCTGTGTTCTTCCCTCAATTTCCTGCCAGACTCTTCCCGGCCTCACTTCTCCCTCCCCCCGTGACCCGCCTCCCTCCCTCTGGCCACTCTCTCGTGACTGACCACCTCTTTTAGAAATACCTGAACTCTTGGCCCAACTTTGTCAAATCCCCCACCATCCCCGGCCCTGTCCTAACTTGGGTGGGAGTGAGGACCCTCTTAGGAGGGACGCTGAGCAGCATGGGGGGCACTGGGGTTCAGTGGCTCTCCCCTGCAGCCTCTTACTTCATCCACCTACCACCCAGAGGAGACAGGGAGACCCACAGACACTCCCTCCCCCTTTCTCTGGCTTCCTCAGTCCAGGACACTGTTTTTCCCAGGAAGACCCACTTCACCCAGCCAGGGCCTCTTGAAAGCTTGTGGGGGAAACTAAAGCCCTTTCTCAATGCCCTTAAGGGACTGAATCCAGAGAGACAAATGCATGGATCAGCTAGCCCCATCCACCCCTAGGAGGGGTGGCTTAAAAGCCCCCCAGGGGACATTTGCTCCCCTCCCAACTCTGCAGGTCAGCCCTGTTGGGTGAGGATGCGGGTGAGCCTCTGTGACAGGAGTCTCCTTCCAGCTGAACAGAAAGTGGCCCCTGATAAGGTCGTTGGGGTCAAGGTCTGTCTGCCAGAGCTCTGCAGAACCTGTGCAGCCTTTTCTACCTTGGCCTCAGGTCTGCTCTCTGGGCCTCAGTCCCTTTTCCTGTAAAATGGGTGAATAACCATCCCCACCCCTGCCAAACCTACCCAAACTGGTATGTTATGGGCCTCTCATAAGACTATGAATGAGAAACACTTTTAAATGACTGCAGTGCCATTTACTTGGAACAGGGGTCCCTTGTGGGGACTTGGACAGGGCTGTGGTGTTCAGGCTAGACCCCTGCACGTTCTTGGTGGACAGGAGGGCTGCCGATGTCAAGGGACCGTGCGTCACTGGCCCTGCCCCTCCTCCAGCCTTAAGCAGTAGAAACGCCAACTAAACAGAGCCAAAGATGCCTCAGAATTCTTTTCAGGGGCAGCACGAGGCAGTGGGTCCTGCCAACACCAACACAGAGAGCCTGCCGGCTGCCTGGGTGCCCTGGTCAAGTCCCCTGGGCTCAGCAGGTCCCCGGGGGCTTGGTCCCTTGGGAAGGTAGCCTGGCAGGAATCTCATAGTGTTCCAGGTTCAGGGCCTGCCCAGGGGCACCTGGGGCAGGGGGTGAGTGGGGGGTGCCTGGAGACAGTGGGTTGGGAGGGGACTTGCCAGGAATGTAAGCAGAGAGAGTGGAGCACGTGAGTAAACAGTGGACGGGGCAGAGGGCCATGGGGAGGGGAATGTGGATGCGGATATGGGGGTGGGGGCACTGGCTGGGCGGGGCTGGGGTGAGGACCAGGCTGAGTGATTGGTCCCCGGTTAGAATTTCACACTGGGCTGTGAACCTGTCCGCCAGCACTCAGGCTGTGACTCACCAGCATGAACAGGTGGGATTGGGATGGGGTACTGGGTTCTGGGGTTCCTCCCCCGACCCCCCAGGGCAGGCCTCTGTGCTTTCTCAGGGGTCTCATCTTAATAGCCTGAGATCTTACGGGGAGAGCTGGGCTCTGTGCCTACTATGTGCCCTGTACCTTTTCTACCTAAGGCTAAGGACCTCTTCCCAGAAAAGGCCCCAGAGCTTACATGTGCTTGTAAAATCAGGGGCACAGGGTCACCAGGTTCAGAAGCCTGTTTGTTCCATTTCTGCCTCCTTGCATCACAGCCCAAGGCAAATGGCCTCCCCTCTTTAAGACCTCAGGTCCCTTTATCTCTACAGTGGGGATTAAATAATCTCTGCCCACCACTGCAAGGCGTGTGGGGTTGGGGGACTGGTGTGGGCCTCTGGAGGAAGCTGACAGGGCCCCAGAGGTGGTGTTTGTGGGCGAGAGGGTGGGCACTTTGGCAGGACCTGGGGAGGAGGAGGGACGCGAAGCATCTCCTTGGCCAGCTCACTTAACAATAAGCACATGATTTAATGAGACCAGTAAATCCTTTTCCACCTCAGCTTCTCAGCTACTGCAGGACAGGCTCATAATTCAGTTTTTTTTAAAAAAAAATAAATTTTATTTATTTATTTATTGGCTGCATTGGGTCTTCATTGCCTTGTGCGGGCTTTCTCTAGTTGGGGTGAGCGGGGGCTACTCTTTGTTGCAGTGCGTGGGCTTCCCATTGTCGTGGCTTCTCTTGCTGAGGAGCACGGGCTCTAGGTGCGTAGGCTTCATTAGTTGTGGCACGTGGGCTCAGTAGTTGTGGCTTGTGGGCTCTAGAGCTCAGGCTCAGTAGTTGTGGCACACGGGCTTAGTTGCTCCGCGGCATGTGGGATCTTCCTGGGCCAGGGCTTGAACCTGTGTCCCCTGCATTGGCAGGTGGATTCTTAACCACTGCGCCACCAGGGAAGCCCATAATTCAATTTTAAACAAGTCTAGGATTAGGGCTGCAGCTGTGAGATGCACGGGGTGTGTGTGTGTGTGTGTGTGTGTGTGTGTGTGGGTGCCTCTGTCCTGGTGGGCTGGCCACGCTGCCTCCTGTGCAGGGGCGGGGGTGGGGCATGGTGTCCATGGAAGAAGTCTGGCAACTGTCTCAAGCAGAGACCTCATGGCCTTGCGGAGGGTTAAGGCCTTGCAGAGGAGTTCCTAGAACCACAGAATCTCAGGGCTGGGAGGGACCCCAGGCTCCACCATGTTTTTGGGAAGCAGGAGAAGATGGGACATCATCATCAGTCAAGGACCACTGGTCTCGGTTTTCACGTGTTGAATTTATTTGAAGCGGAGCCTGCTTCTAAATTCCCATGAGGCTTTTTCTTATGTTTCAGGTTTTCAGAACTTGAGGATTGGGAAACGGGGATGGAGAGGGACCCTGAAACCCACGCTCAGAGAGGAGGATGGGGAGATGCGGGTGCTGTGGGAACAGTCTTCAAACCCAGTAACTCTGTCCTACGGAGTGCAGGCTGGATTTCTGTGGTGGCTGCTCCACCAGCAGGATTAATACTCATGGGGGGAGCAACGGAGACAAGACTCCTTGGAGCCCCAGAGTGCTGCCCTGGAGAGGAAGGAAATGAGCTCCTGACATGGACAGAAAGCAGCTGAGGCATGTGTGACCACGAGGCAGGTCACACAGAGACACCGAGGGGGTAGCTGGACTGCCCTGGTTCAAATCCCAGCCTCCCCAGTTCCCTAAGTTGTGTGGTCAAGTTACTTCATCTGTCTGAGGCACTTGATATGAAGCTTAAATAAGATAGTAATTCAAGAAATGTTTGTCCTATTCCCCCAAAAGGGTCTCAGAGATTTGTAGTGCACAGAAATGGAGCCTTTCCCAATGGGCTATCCTGCTTCCGGGTGTAGCAGGGCATTTGTCCCTGTGCGTGTGGGGTGTTTGCACCTGGGCATGGTGGGATGTCTGTCCTACAGTGGACTCCTTTGTACACTAGCTGGATATTCTTCCCTTGGCTCCCAAGGACACCCTGCGCTTTCTGATTTCTTTGGCCTTTTCCTCTGCCTGCTCTGGAGAGAGTGGGCCCAGGATCTCATCCACATCTCTGGCTCCTGCCGACACCTCCACCCGCAGCGCCTGTCTCTAGCCCTTGCCTCTCCCCCAGACCCCTCCATCCCTCCCTCATTGTCCTCCCCCCTCCCCTGCCACACCTGCTCCTCCTCTGGCTTCCCTGCTCATCCATGAAGTCAGACCAACCGTGACTGCAGAGCCCTGTGGCCAGACAGCCAGCATCTGCAAGTTCTGGTCAGTTCTGCCTCTCAAACCTGCCGAGTCCTCCCAAGCTCTCTTCTTCAGCTGCCTTCTCTATTAGGCTCCCAGCAGGTTCTCTGGCTTCTCATCCAGACATGCCCCCCAACCCCCACCAGTCTATCCCCAAGAGGTCACCAGTGAGTTGTTTAAAATACACACTATGTCATGCTTTAAAAAGCTCTGATGGGGGCTTCCCCGGTGGCGCAGTGGTTGTGAGTCCGCCTGCCAATGCAGGGGACACGGGTTCATGCCCCGGTCTGGGAAGATCCCACGTGCCGCGGAGCGGCTGGGCCCGTGAGCCATGGCCACTGAGCCTGCGCATCCGGAGCCTGTGCTCCGCAATGGGAGAGGCCACGACAGCGAGAGGCCCGTGTACTGTGAACAACAACAACAACAACAACAACAACAACAACAACAAAGCTCTGATGGTTCCCATTACCTACGGGATAAAGAGCAAACTTCCCAGCACACAGTGAGGGCCTTGCCTCCTGCCTCCCGCTCTT
>NW_006785876.1:5195748-5213664 GCF_000442215.2 Lipotes vexillifer
CTGTGTCTTCTGCCTTGGCGTCCTGAGCTCAGTCACCCTGGCCTGTGTCCCTCACACTTTCCTACCTCTGTGCTGTGGCAGAAGCTTTGCCCTCTGCCTAGAATACCTTCCTCTGCTCCTCCGTCCCACAAAGTGCCACCTCAGTGGAGCCTCCATCACTCCTTCAGGCTCTTTCTCTGGCCTAAGGCCCTCCAGGGCTCCTCCCAGGCCTCCAGAAGCAAGTCTCAATGGGTCAGGGTCCCAACAGGCTTCTGAGGCTGTCTTAAAGGGGTAACTGAAGAGAGCTGGATGCAGGGCTATTTACAGGGGTGTGAGCAGAGCTGAGGGAACCAACATGCGTTGGAGCCACCCCTCGGCCTGTAAGGACCAGGGCAGTAGCCATTGCTGCAGGAGAGGGGTCGCCTGCCAGGATCTGTGGCCATAGATAGAGGGACACAACCCACTGCCAAACTGTGGTCTAGCAAGGCTTCTGGGGTCCTTTCTTTCCTCCCATCCTCAGATCACCTGCTGGTATCTCCCATTGGCTCAATTCAACGAGAAGCCAGAGGGCGGGGGAACTGGGGTGATGGTGTCCTTGGGAGCCAGCCTCCCCAAACGTGGAGAATGGGCCTTGGACCCCAGCTCCGGGTGTGGTTGCCTTGGTGCTCTGGCCCCAGTCCACCTCCCCAGTTACATGCCTCTCATGGCCTCTATGACTCTAGCTAAATGGGCCCCTGAAACTGTAGTGCCCCAACTTGCCAAGTCTGTACCTTAGCAATGTTATTTCCTGAGTTTCAAAAGCCCTTTGCCAACTACCTGTTTTGGCTGAGGCTTTGAACCCTCAGCTAAGGTAGTGCCTCTGAGGGTCAGGACTAGGTTTCAAAAGTGCCTATTTGCTGCCCACCTCATAGTAGGTGCTCATTTAAATGCTTATGGAATTGAATTCTAGCACTTGTGTTACTGTAGAAGGGTGATTTGCTTATGTTCCTCTTTCCCCACAATCACCATCTCCATGAGAGCAGGAAGCAAGTCTGACTCTGCTCAGCATCCCCCAGCACCTAAGATAGTCGCTGTTTAAATAATGTCTGTCTGCATGAATGAATGAATATGTGGGGGGCAAAGCAGACAGAAAGAATGGGCTACATAAACCACGTGCTCTGAGAGTTCAGAAAGAGACACTGCTTCTAGTTAGGGAGAATCAGGGAAGACTTTACAGAGAGGCTAACTTGGGAGCTGGCCTTGAAGGATGGAGTTGTGAGGAAGGGTTGGGAAGGCACTTCCGGTGGGGGGAATGGCACGTGCAAAGGCCCGGGGGCAGGAGAGTCCTGGCTTCTTGGGGAAGCCCAATGGGGTTGGGGAGCATCAGGAGGTAAGTGAAGAGAGGCAGGAGGTAAGTGAAGAGAGGCAGGAGCGCTCTGGTTGGCCACCCAGATTCCTGTCCTTTCTTCTGTGCAGCTTCTCCAGCTTCTCTTCCACTTCTGCCCCACCTCCTCCAGGAGGTCCGCAGATTGATCTGCCCCTCTCGGTATTCCTGTCTCTGGCTCAGCACACTCCCTGATCTGCCCAGATCTGTGAGCCACACCCGGGAGCTCTGCATCGACTCCTCTGTTCTCTCCCCGTCCCTCCTCCTTGGGCCCTGGCTCTGAGCCTCAGGGAGCTTGAGCTGTGAGTTCGAGTTTGGGCAGGAGCCCGCTCACCCCACAGTGACGTGTTGGGGCCGTCTGGGCCGCAGGGAGCCAGACGTGAAAACCGCCAGTCCATGGAGCAGGGTGGCTGGCCACAGTGCGCCAGCCTGGGTGCCCGCCCTGCCCCTCCCAACCCTCCCTTCCCTGAGGGGTGTCCCCAGTGGACTGGCCAGTGGCCCGTGGCTCTGAGGGGAACATGCTTTCTGTAGGCTGTGGCTGAAGAAGACATGAACCGGTTGTCTTGCCAGCTCTGTGTGGGGAAGGGGGAGGTGCCCCTTGCCAGCCGGCACCCCACAGGACGCCAGCCACAGGCAGACTGACCAAGGCTCTGGCCTCTGTCTCCTACCCCACTGGTCACTTTCCCCTTGGGGCCCCTGATGGGAAAGCCAGAGCCTCCAGTACTGAGGGGGGGTGACCCCCAGGAGGGTGTTTATGGGCATGGGCTCGGAGCCTGAGAGAAGCCCACACTGACTGGGACCACTGGTTCTATAGCTGGCAGACTGTGGTGGGGCACAGGGAGGGAGCGCCCACCCCCCGAAACCTGGGCTCCCTTCCATTGCCAGCCATCTACCAAGCACCTACTGGGTTCCAGGCTCCCACTGATCCTCAGAGGGCCCGGGGGAGAAAAGGCCAGAGAGGTCCCAATACAGCCTTTCAGGCCTCCTTCCCATCCCTTCCCCCAGCCCTCCCAGGCCTGAGGCAGGCACCCGAGGAAAAGGGGTGTTTGCTGCTCCAGCGATGCAGAGAGGGGCCTCCTCTGAGAGGGGCCAAGCGTGGAGGAGTGGGCCCTGGGAGGGGAGGCTCTAGAGGGGGTGAGGACTGTGGACGGGGCTCGCTGCCCAGTGGTGGAAGGCAAACAAAAACAGAGCTCATTCTTACCCTACAGCACGGCCCCCTGCAGTGAGGGTCTACGTCCAGGCTGTTGGTTTTCTTCCAGAGTAATAAAGAGAATGAAGACAAGGATCCTGTTTCCTTCAGATTCACTTATGGATTCAATCCTGCTCTCCCTCATTGTTTGCCTGGTTTGTTCCTTCCTCTTCCTTGGTTCGTTCATTTTTTCGTTCATTGATTCAATAAATGCATCTGAGTACTGACAAGTACTTGGCCTCTTGCTGGGCTCTGAGGGTCTAAAGAAGTGGGGAATGCAAGTTCTTAACCTTTTGGGGAGCAAAAGTCTTCTTGATGAGTGATGAGCAGTATATATCCCCTTTCCCAGAAAACTGCCTATGTCACCAACCTGGGTTAAAAATTCCTTAATGCTATCAGCCTTGCCAGGGAGGCAGACGTGAAACCAGGAACTAAACACGGTACGAGAAATGCTAAGTGGGTTTGATTTCCAGCTTACTAAGTCTCTTACCTCTTTGAACCCCATTTCTTCACCTTTAAAAAGGGGATAATTATATCACCTCTAAGTGTCATTGTGGAGAATAAATGAAATAAACTCTAGAAAGGGCCTAGCGGTGCCTATGTATAATAGGCGCTCATATATATGAATTCTCTTTCCTTCCCCTACTTTTGCTTGAGCGATGCAAACTCCTGTGACAGCCCTAAGCAGGGAGAGCAAACACTCTAGCAGGGGCCTAGAGGAAGGGTCCTGTCTGAATGGGTTCTGAAGGATGATTAGGTGTTTATGATAATCTCTCTCTCTCTCTCTCTGTTCTTTTAATGCAAACGTTCTGGGTCCATATCACCAGGAGCCAGACATGGTGCTAGAAATCCTGCTTCTCAATAATGTTAATGCTTGTCTGACACTCTGTTTGTGCCCTGCACTGCTCTAGGCATCTTGCATTTATCAGGTCACTCAAGTGTTATCTCATAACCCTAAGAGACGGGTACTATTATCACTCCATTTTACAGAAGAGAAAACTGAGGTGCAGGTAAAGCAGTGCCACACAGCTGATAAGTAGCAGAGCTGGGATCTAAACCTACCTGGTCTGGCTCCAGACTCCTTGCTCTAAACCACTAGCCTATACTGCTTTATCAGAGTGGCTCTGCTTTCTTTCCCAGGTTTGAACCTCTAACTCCCACTCATCTTCTTGCAGATCACTTCTGTTGGAACAAAGGATCCAGGTCAGAAAATGGAAGTCCTAGAGGAAATCTACTACCCCTCCTAAAAATACAAGTTCAAGTTTAAGTGTAGAGGTGAGGGGGAAGGATGTCTCTAGAGGAAAAACTTTAAGGAGTGGTAGGAACATCAGCCTGGAGCCAGAACAGCTAGTTTGGGTTTTGTTTTTGCCGTTTATAAACCAACCTCTCCAGGCCTCCATTTCCTCATCTGTAATGGGCATGGCAACTCCAGTGTCACAGACTGGAGCAAAGTCTGTAAAACCCTTTGAGGCAGCTGCCCTGTGTGCCTCCTGTGGCCTCTTACCAAGGGCCAGTCCTGTTCCAGGGCCTAACGTCTGCCTCTCCACAGACTGCAGCCCCTCCAAGGCAGGGCTGGGTCTGTGTTTTTCTACCAGCTCTTGGTACCATGTCTGGCATATGTGGCACTCTATAAGTGCTTGCTAGATGAAGAAACCAAGAGGCACCTCCGAAATGTTGGACCGTACTTACACCAAGAGATCTCCTTCCTTTTCGCAATCTGGAAGCCTGAGCCGTCCCTGTCTAGGGAGTTCCAGGAGAACAGCCAGGGTTCCTGGAGGCAAGCCTTTCCCAGGGTCCAGGAGAAGCACCTCCCCCTAAGCCATGCTGTCCTCGGCCCAACACTGTCAACCCCCACTATCCCAGCCCTCAGATGTCTAGCAACGCCCAGAGCATGCTGGAACCAGAAAGAACCCCTCAGCCCCCAAGGTACAGACAGGTGGCCTGAGAAGGGCCAGGTCACCTCAACTTCACGCAAAGAACCTGCCAAAGTTCTTTTATTAATAAACTGGCCTTCTACGCACAGTCCCCCAGAGACCCACCAGGAAGGCAGGAGCGGGGGTGGCCAGCAACGAGGTCTAGGAACCAGCCTCTATCAGAATTTTATTCTGTAACTTGCATCCTATATACTAAGCCATAAGGTCATTGGTTATTTGAAGAGATCTGTGGTGAATCCCTCTGTAAAAGTAGAGAGAGAATTCCTTGAGGGAACCTTTGTATAAATCTAGGTTTGCTTAAAGGGAAGCTGAAGCTTGCCCCAGGCTCCCTGCTCTCAGACCAGGAAACCAAGGTCCCAAGGGTCCAAGTGCTTTTCCCAGGACCGAGGAGTAGAGTCTGAGCAGAGAGCAGGCCTGTCCCCCCCAGGGAGGAGCTGGGGAGGCAGCGGACTCAAGGCCACGGCAGGCAAGATCAAGGGCCTGTGCAGCCACGCGAGGGTGCCGGCAGGGGTGAACAGGGCGGCCTGAACAGGTGAACAGGGCAGTGTTGCCACGAGTATGGTTACCTGACCATCCACTCTGGGTCAGTGGACCTTCATGCACGTGGACAAGTCAGCACAACCTTGTGCACCAGGGTCTGAGTCCAAAGCAGTGCTGCCAGAGTGGGGCCCAGCCGGTCATTGCTGGATGATCACCCAGAACAACTAGAATGGATTCCCTTCCCCTCCTCAGCAGCTGGCCAGCTTTTACTGAGGGAATAAGTCAGGTATGCAAAGCCCTAAGTTTCCACAGACTTTTCTCAATCACCCTCTATGTGCTTAGGGCTCTGTGCTGCTAAAGGAGGGGGGCTGGGTGCGGATGGGCGTAGAGAGTAGAATAAACAGGAACTACAGTCAGTCCTCAGCCTGAGGGGTCCCTAAATCTGCAGGAAGGGGCTGCCATAGCTTGTGCCCACAAGTGGAATTTGAGGAGGGCAAGCACAGAAGTAGGAACAGCAGAATACAGAAAAACTGCAGCTCTAGATCGTTCATTCTTTAATTCATCTGTTCAACAACTATTAAGCCCCTAGTATGTGCCAGGCACCATTCTAGGCTCTGTGGATACAGCAATGAACAAAACAGATAAAAACCCCTCCTTCCTGGAGCTCACATTCTGGTAGGTGAAGATAAAAATAAAATAAAATAAAATATGACCCTGATAAACATGCATATACATCAGTAGCCATAATTACTCCAAAGAAACATGAAGTAGGGCAAGGCGAGGGGGTGGAGAGTAGATAGGAGATGGGAGGCAGGTAGGAAAGGCAGGTAAGTTTTCTCTGAAAAGGTGACGTTCGAGCAGAGACATGAGGGAGTGAATCATATGGATATATGGGGAAGAACAGTTTAGGAAGCAGGAGCAGTAAGTGCAAAGGCCCTGAGGCAGGTGTATGCTTGTGTTGAAGGACCAATGACGAGGCCAGGGGGGCTGGAGTAGAGTGAGGGGGCAAGTGGAGGGACTGAGTTCAGGGAGGTAGCAAGGAAGGAGATCACATGGGGCCTTGTTGGTCACAGTACAGTCATGAGTGAGCTGAGCAGAGGAAGGCCATGATCTGACTTATACTTTAACAGGCTCACTCTGGCTGATGAGTAGAGAATTGACTATAAGGGACAAGTGAGGGCAGAAGCAGAAGACCAGCAAGGAGGCCCTACAGCAGGTCAGGTGGGAGATGATGGTGGCTCGGAAAGGGTGTAGCAATGAGCTTCTGAGTAATAGAGAGAAAGTGGTCAGATCTCCTTCTCTGCTACTTTCTAGCTGTGTGCCCCTGGGCAGATTACTTAACCTCTCTGAGCCTCTATTTTCTATCTGGAAAACACGGTTGATAATAATACGCAGCTACTTACCTGGTGGGGTTTGGTGATGTCTACACAAGACATAGCACAGTGTCTGGCCCACATTTGGTGCTCACTCAGTGCCAACATTATTAACCCTGAGGAACCATTGCTCTGGGAACCACATATTCAAGGTGGAATTAACTGAGCCCAGAAAACCCAAGGAGATCTGAGGGGCCAGCTGGATCTGGGGGAAAGTGTCTTAGGGCTCAGTTGGGCACTGTCCTCCCATTGCCTGCCTCGGGTCCCATGCCCCTGGACGGAGGTGCCTTTCGGCCTCCTGTTTATTTGTTTGCCCTTTACCTGCGTTGAAGTTTCAGCTGAGAAATCAGCCCCGCCAGTCAATGGGCCCAGCATCCCACCACATGGCCTGCCAGCGACTCCTGCAAAGTCAACATCACCTAGGACAATGAAGGGGGAGGGGACAGCAGGGAGTTCACAGCCCACGGTGCTCCCTGGCCAGGATGTGACCCTCAGAGATGACTGTCAGAGGTAATGATTGGGGGAAAAAACCCAGGGAGTTAACTCAGTTCTCGGGTGGATGCTGGTGGCTGCAGTGCTTTCAGGACTGACCCTCTGGCTGTGGACAGGAGATGGCTATGCTAAACAAGGGATGGCTCTGGGGGCAGCTGCTGACATTTACCCTTCCTGGGAGATACTGGCTTAGAAGCCTGAAGCCTTGGTCTACCCCTGCTGCACCCTCGCATTGACTCATCCTCTTATCTGCTTATTCAAAATACTGAAGCCTGCTGTGTGCCAGGGCCTGGGCTTAAAAAGGTTCCTCCCACAAAGAGCATTTCCTAGGAAGAGTGAGAGTCTCATGGGTAGAAACAACTTCTGCCTATGGGGAGTCTCCAGGCTCTTACGTCCAAGGGCTTAAGTTCCGAAGAGTTAATCCAGTGGCCCTGCAGGCCACACCACCCCATAGCCCTCTGCTCCAGAAGTTGGTGGGTGAGCTGGGGACCCGCCCTCATCTCTAGCTTAAAGGGTAGCAGACCTCTGCCTCTGGCCATGGAGGCTGACCTGCATGGGGTCTTCAAGCTACTCCCTGCAAATGGCCAGTCCCCCTCTGCCCCGGAGCCTCCCCCAGTGTAAGCAGACCCTGCTGTTTCTTCACACCACCTCAGGCCTCAGGTATCTCTCCAGAAGGCTCTTCTCCCTGCCATAAGCTCTGGCACGGCTAGTCCAACCTAGAGGTACGCCCAGTGCCTGCTTCCTATCCAGTCCAGGCTCCCCACGTCGAGGGTGGTGGTGGGTACAGGGCTGAAGGTCGGGGCTGGGGCCAACAGGGCCTGGGAAACTGCAAAGTCCGCGGTGGGTCAGGAGGGCCCAGCTTCTGTTTGTTGACCCTGAGCTGTAGACACAAGAGGAAGCATCTTGTCCCTTCCCGTGTCTCCTCCCTGGGCTGAGTTCTGCCCTCCTCCCTTCCCTGGTCCTCTGTGGTCACAGGCGCTGCCCCCACCCAACTACCCAGGCTGCTCCCCTTCTCGTCCACCCCCTGCTCCTTGGCCAGCCTACTTCAGGCCCACTCCAAGTGGGGCTTACATGTAAAAATAGCCCAGCTTTTTTTGAGCTTGTTATCTACTATTTTTATCAGATGGTCCAAGCAAAGCATGGCTGAAAAAAGGGAAAATCATACAGCTCTGTTTGCCAAGCTCTATAGAAATAGCAACGGGGTGGGCTATTTTTAACAAGATGAATACCCCTGTCCTCTGAGGTCTCCCCTGGCCCTACACCAGCCTCCTTTGTCTCTCTGCCTGGACAGCAGATTTTAAAATATACCCAGAGTTGCCAAACCACTAAATGCACCCAAGACGGTGACTGAGGCACTTGGAGCCAAGGAGGACCGTGGGGGGTATTTTTTCCCTTTTTCTTCCCTCCCCTGAAGGAAATCACACTCTTTTGTTTGAAAAGCCTTCCAGGTCGGTTTTCGAGGCCTTTTCCTTGTTGTCCCACTCCCACGGGAACAGCAGAGGTTACTCTGAAACATGCGGTGGTTTGGGCAGAGTGACCCCAGAGGCCTGGCTCCTGTGCCAGGCTATGGCAGGGCAGGGACACAGAAGGAGCCCGTAGAAGCCAGGGCTTTGAGCAGGGGCGGGAGGAGACATGTGGGGAAGGCTGTGAGCTGGGAGGCACCGGGTCTGCACTCTGCCACTGTCCCCACGGTAGGCTGAGGCACCACTGCCTCTCTGCTTGGCCATGGCAAAGCCAGTCTGTTATACACACCCCTCACTATGGGAAAGCCACCTCTCACCCCAGAGCAGTGACTGGGGTGAGAACCAGCCCTGGAGTCAGGAGACTTAGTGAGGGAGCAAGTCCCAGCCTCTCTCCAGGCCCCAGTGTGCCCCTGTGTACCAGGAGGGGTGTGACTAGCCTGAGCAATCTGGAGTGTGTGGCTGGGAAGGAAAAAGAAAATAGAAACAAAAGGTAACATTCACCAAGCACTTAGGGAGTCCTAGAATGAAACACTGTATATCAGTGTATTGTCATCTCCCTTAATTTTCACCACAACCCTATTCCTGCCCTTTACTGAGGTGTACAGAGCATCTCTCTTTCCTAGGGGCTGTATGTGAAATCCAGGAGAGGTCTTGGATTACACGCTCGTCCCAGGACCCATCATTCTGCCCAAGGGGATGGGATTCTACGACAGGCCATCTCTGATCCCAGGCCCTCCCTGTAGCCAGGAGCATGGCGACAACAGTTAGCAGTCCTGCCAGAACTACAAGTAGCAGGAGTGCTAAGCTGCTCCCACCAGATGCTGCTGGAGAAGGGATGGGGAGTCTGGCAGAGAGACTGGCAGCACCCTCTATAGGTGGTGGAGCCAGGTACCGACTCCAGCTGCCCCCCGTCCCGCCCTCCTACTGACCTTGACTGGAGAGCTATTCTGCTGCAGGTCAGGGCAAAAGGAAAGAGGGATGGGTCATGGGTGGGAAGAGGTGAAGAGGACCCTGGAGTGGCTCCACTTCTGCCACACTGGATCCCCGAGTCCCCTCCCCACCCATGCCGTGCTCTGTCTTGTCTCCAGGCCTTTGCAGAGCTGTTCCTTCTAGAAGAAATACCCTCCCCCACCCTCACCTCCTCCATCTCATAAGCACACATTTTTCAAGACTCATTTCAACGGCCCTTTTCTGGGAAGACTTCTCCCCTTTGTAGGCAGGATGGGGACTCCGGAGCCTCTGACATACACCTCTACCCGGCCCTTGAACTCCAGCATATGGTGACTGCTGCCACTTGCTTTCCTGGGGCAGGGACCATGGCCCATTTGTCCTGTTCCCACAGGCCAGCACAGCGTAGGAGTGCCAAAGATGTCTGCGGAAGGGATAGAGGGAGAAGAGACCGAGGAATGGGGTGTGAGAAAGGAAAATGAGGAGAAAAGAACAGGTGGGGGAGGGGGGACGGTGGAGCCAGAGCAGTCACAGGCCAGGGCCATGGGGGAGGGCATTCGGGGAGGGCGTGTCAGGAAGGGAGGGAGGGCTTTGCGCTGGGGCCAGGAGCACAAGTGGTTTCCCCAGTCCTGGAGGCTCTGGCTGGAATCGCTCTCCTGAGGGGCCGGTGTCATAAGTGGGAAGTGGCAACCTGACCATTTATTCAGTAACATCTATCGATACCCACTGCCTTCCTGGCACTGTGCTGGGCACAGGGCCCCTCTTCTCTGCTGACTGCCCTAGGAAGGGGGATCAGAGTGACGGGGAGCAGGACCCTTGATATCATCTGGAGCCCCGAGGAAACGGAGCTGCCCCTCTCTGGACAGCGGGTACCCACCAGCATCTCTGCCTGACGCCGTGGCTGGCACGCTGCTCAGAGGACGTTACGTGGCTGGGACATCACTAGAGGCCATGAGGCCTTTCAGTCTTGCCCTGCTTGAGTCTCGCCCCCGCAGGAAGCCGTGAGAGGAGGAGTGCGGGCTCCCACCGAGGCTGGCTCCCCACCCCAGGGAAAAACGGAAACAGGAGGGGAGGGAGTCGGCTGGCAGTGGCTGCCCAGCCTGGTAATGAATCGTTCCAAAGTTTGCCGCCCTGTCTGAATAGCTTCGCTTCTGAAAGGGTTTTGTGACAAAGGGTACATTGATGTCCTCCACCGGACAAGGAGGGCCGCCCGCTTGCACAGGGGAAGCCCTTTTGGGAGCCGTCAGGAGGCAGCAGCAGGGATCCAGACATGGAGCAAAATTCTCTCCCAGAATCTGCCTGGTGGGCATGACTGGGTTCTCCTTTCTGATTCTGGGCCTGAAAGGGCTCGGGCCTGGTGTGTATGAGATGATGGAAGACCTCTTTGGTTGCATCTGCGGCCTGAGTGACCAGCTGAGCTGGGGCGGGGGCCCAGGAGAGGGTGGGGCTGAGCTGGCACACACAGAGCGCTTGGCTGTTCAGTTGAGAATGGAAAATGCCTTTTGAGTTGAGTGCCTTTCCTGGACACTCCCTTCTCCTGGGTCCTGATGGTCAAGATACTCCCTAGGCCTCCTCAAGACCCCAGCCCAGGTAGTCTGCACTTTTAGAGGCTGGGGGCTCCATCCTGCCTATCTGGGGGTCCCTGTGGCTTCTGGCAAAATGAGCGGCCTAAGGTGGGGGCCCTAGAGCTTACGGTTCTGGATTTGATTATGATTTTGTTTGTTCAAAAGTTATTGGGAACGGTATTTTTTGTTGATTCAATTTAATATGCATATGTATGTGCATAGTTGGTTTTCTCCACCAAAAATCTGGCTCTGTGGAGCCTAATTGGTTTGTGGCCCCACCTTTAGGCCTGAGGTAATTCATGTATTTAATCAGGGGACTTTTTATGAGTGTGGGATAAGCCAAGCAATGACCACACATCTGGAGGCCCAAGGGCTGCCCTCACTGGATGGGCCTCTTTTGTCCTGCCCCCTTGTATGTGAGAGAGGGATTAGACAAGAAACAGCCCTGAGGCTGCCCCTGTTGAATCCATAGGGACAAATCATGGCTTGATGGGGTGGCCTGCCCTGGGTCTTCAGCTATACCATGTTATGGGACATCCTCCAAATGCCTACTCAGTGCCAGGCACAGTGTCTGCTGTGGTTTGGCCCATGAGCCCTGCAGGCTGCGTCATCAAAATATGTGTGTGTCTGTGTGTGTGTATGTACGCGTGTGTGTGTGTGTGTATGCGTGTGTGCGGGTATGAGTGTCTGTGTGTGTCCATGCCTTACCAGAAGTGGTATCAAATAAGAATCCTGACTCTGCCACTTATCTGTATGAGGATAACAATAGTATCTCTGTGGCAACTGACTTATCCTACCTGTACCTTGGTTTTCCTCATCTGTGAAGTGGGGATAATGGGAATAACTTCATTGGCTGTTGTGAGGTTAATGGTAAAGCACTTAAGACAATATTTCGCCCACAGCAGGCACTAATAAATGTTAGCTGTCACTGCTACAACTACTACTATCACCTTAGAAGGTGTCTCAGGTCCAGCTGCCCAGAAGCAGATGCTGAGATGGGGAACCACAGCTAAGTGATTTCCTAAGGCGGAGCTCCCCAAGGACACTGGCGAGACACTGAGTGTAGCTGGACAGGAGACAAAGAGGCCAACAGGGGTGCAGAGGGTGCTTTCAGCCTGTCCCATAGTGGGGCTCTCGAGGTTGTCCCCATCAGAGGTAAGGGAGCTGGGATCTCACTCTCCTGCTCCCTAGTCATTGGCTAAAGGCCACTTTGCGGGTGTAAACTTCCCACTTTGGGGGTGTAAACTTCTGGCTCTGCAGGCAAGGCAGGTCCTGTAGCCTGGGGCCATCACCCAGGGAAGTGTGTCCAAAGGGGAGGGCCACAGAAGGCAGAGGAGGTGCCCAGGCCCCATAAAGAGATCTGGGGGAACCTGGAGGATCTGAGGGTGGCACCAACAGTGTCAGCCAGGGAGAGCTACTGTGAGGAGCAAATGAGCAGGGCCTTTCCACGGCAGGCTCTTGATCAATGGTAGTCCCAGCCTTTCTGCCTCACCAGCCTCAGGCTGCTTCTGGTCCAAGGCCAGGGTTATCCCAGGTGTCTGCGAGGTCCCAGCCAGGCTCAGAGCGTCATATATTTGTGTAGGACAGTGGCTCCAGCCATGCTCAAGGAACCAGTGAGAAGAGCCTGCCTGCTTGGCTGCCTGAGCACCGTGGGAGACAAGGAGCCCTGCCAGCCAGTGCAGGCTGCCCTGGATCTGCCCCAGGGCACTGGTGTCAGGAAGGAGGGAGAAGCTGTGATAATGTGACAACCACGTGCATCCCCCCAATCCCTCCTAGGCACATCTGCCACCTCTTTCCTACCCTCTCCCTGGCTCTGCCATCCATCCCACTCACATGGGCAGTCCTGCCCTGGGTAGCCCTGAGCCCCACAGCCCAGGTCAGCTCTGACGGGCCTGGCAGCAGCTACCCAAGCCATGGCCTATTAGTGTTCTCCTGGGGGGACTGCCTGCCTGGGTATCAGAGGGAATGTTGGAGAACATTGCAGGCCCTGTATACCTGTCTCCTGTGAAAAGCCTAGACCCTCCTGGAAGGCTCCCATGGCCAGGGGGATTCAAGGAGAGGCAGGAAGGCCACCTACTGGGGGTGATTCTTGGGGGACCCCACATGAAGGATAACAAGAATAACCTATTATCACCCACGATGTGGTGAGTCATCACTGCATTTCAGGTGGAACCCTTTATAGGAACAATTTTATTCAAAGCTCGCCACAACTCCGAGAGGTTTCTACTCCCAGGTCGGAGAGGCAAAGTTTCAGACCCCAAATCATACAGTTCCTATCTGGTCTCCCTGTTCCTCCCTTGCCCCCTCAGACTATTTCCAGCATGGCAGCAGAGCGAGTCTGGTGGACACAGCCCACAGCTGTCCTCCCTCCAGACCCTGCAGTGGCTCCCTTTCACCCAGGGTAAAAGCCCGAGGCCTCACATAGGCCACCACGCCTTTGCCTGATCTGGCTTCCCAGTGCCCCCAAACTTCTCTCCTACCACCTCGCTTCACTGGCCCCACTCCAGCCCCACCAGCTGCCTCTGCTGTTTTTCAAATGGACACACAAACTCCAGCCTCAGGGCCCTTGCACAAGCTGCTCCCTCTGCCCGGTAGGCTCTTCCCCAGCTGCCATATGGCTCCCTCTCATTTGCTTCAGGTGTCTGTCCCAGTGTCACCTCCTGAACCCCCCAGCTTTCTCTATTCCCTTTACTCTGCTTTATCATTATTATTTCCGGTAGCTCTTCTATATTGATTTGTGCATTGCCTGTCTCCCTTCACTGAAATGTAAGCTCCACGACGGCAGTGATTTTGCCTTTGGTTCACTGCTGGATCAGGTCCTCGATCAGTGCAATCGATACTTGATAAATGCATGCAGAATGACTGAATGGCACCAAGACCAGAACTCAAAAGCTCTAAACATCAGGTACCCTGAGGTTGGGGGATGGTGGATGCCACGGTCTGCTAAGCCCTGGGTTCTGTGGTTCTGAGCAGCTTTCTTTTTCTCACAGCCAGAGGGAACAGAGGACAGCGAGTTTGACCCCAAGCACCCGCTTCCTGTGCCCAGTTCACGCAGCATGGCCTCGAGCAGTCTGCCTTGGGCTCTGCACAGCATCCTTCTCTGGGCTGCCGTCCTTAGCCAGCTCTGCTCCACTTCCTTCCTCTTTTTTCAAATTTTTAAAAAACTTTTTGGCCGCACCACGCAGCATGTAGGATCTTAGTTCTCCGACCGGGGATCAAACCCGCACCCCGGAGTCTTAACCACTGGACCACCGGGGAAGTCCTCCCACTTCCTTCCTCTTGACTCTGAGGCCTGAGGGAAACACTGCCCTTTCTCTCCCAGCCTTGGATTCAAGTCCAAGTTCAGAGCAGCTCTGCATACTCTGAATTCCTCGCCTAGCATTTCCTCCAAAAGGCCTTCTGCATCCTCTCAACACTTGTTCCCTCAAAATAATACCTACCGAGCATCTTCTATGGGGAGAGGGACCCAATTTCCAGCTCTCTGTGCCACTACCGGCCCAACCTGACCCAGGAGGCCATATAGGACGAAGCTGAAGCAGGAAGGGCTGGGCTGCTGAGGCAGGGCCCAGAGAACGTGGGAGCAGGAGAGGGAGCCTCTAAACGCAACCCCATCCCACCCTACTTACTCCCTTGGGTGAGAGAGGCAATTTCTTGGGGCAGCATGGTGGAAAGCCAGCTGTACGCAGGACGGAGAGCAAGCCAGGAACTTGATGTGAGGGACACATGCCAGCCTGTGTCTTCTTCCTCAAGCCCCATTCTGAGAAAGCTTCCCTCTCCTGCCCCCTCCCCGACCCCCAGCTGCTGACCCCCTGCGCCAAAATGCCCCGTTACCTGCCCAAGGTCCCTCTCCCGGGAGCACCTTGGAGGCATGGCAGGGGTCTGATTCCCCCCAGCCCACCTGTGTCTCCCAAGTGGAGAGGTGGGCAACCTTTTCCTGTGCTTCAGAATCCAGGCCACAAGCTGCCACCTGCCCCTGCCCCACGTGGGCACAGACTTCCTCATTCCAAGAACTCCTAGATGTTAGGCTTCTATCCAGATTTCTCCATGTCTTTGCTGACTGCTGGCAATGAATCCTGGAAGGAGAAGAGAAATGAAGGCCTCCACTAGGCCGGCAAATCGGCATCATGAGTGTCCTGAGGAGAGACCCTGGGGAAGGGCAGCTACTGGGAACAAGAAAACACACAGAGTCCCAAGACTGGTGGGGTCCCTGTGGCAGGAAGCGGTATCTGAGCCTGATCAAATCTCAAAAGGGCATTAACAGTAGACCATGAACTCCCTCCTTGGGCCTCAGAATCCTGGAAGGGCCTCTGAGTGGGTGGCAATGGGGTGGGACCCTCAGGACTTTTCTCCTTAAGATTCCTTGTACCCCTCTCAATGGCCCTGGGGAATCCCCTCACACTTCCTTCACTCCTCCCTGCAGGATGGAGTGGGCCCAGGAACAGGGGTCTCACCTTCAAGGCTGGGCTGGCACTCAGCCAGTCAGCCCTGCTGGGGACCTCCCGGCCCCCTTGCCCCTCAAGCTCTGCTCTGCGGGAGGATGTGTTCAAGTTTCACGGGGCAGACTAGCCCAGGAACTTCAGAAGGCCCAGCTCTGTCTGGTAGGCCTGCAGTACACACACCTTGAGCCACTACTGTCATTTCCTTGAATGTTGGGTGCCCCAGACCAAGAGGACCTCAAGAGTAGGACCCAGTGTGACTGGTTTGTGCCCCCAGGCCCAGGAGCAGGAGACATACTGTGCCTCCATCACTTTCTAACAGTGTGACCTCAGTCATGTGACTGTGCTCCTCTGTGCCTCAGTTTCCTCCTCTGTAAAATGGGTAGAATCATCAGCCTATTTCATAGGATTAAGGTGAAGTTAACTGGGATACTCCATGTAAAGCACTTCAAACAGTGCCGGGCACCTAGCAGGTGCTCAATAAATATTACTTGTGTGTCCCTGTCACCACTTAGTGTTCCTCCCTGAGCTATGAAGGATTCCAGGATTGGGGCCAACTAGGCTTTCTCCCCAAGATGACCTGATCCCTTAGGAAACACGAGAGGAGAAGGGGGCCCTCACAGCTGCCTCCAGGCCCCTGGGGGTTGTGGCCAGTATGGAAAGCCCCGACTCACCACACTGTTTGGATTGGGTTTCTATTCCCAACACCGGTGAGAGGCCTGCTATTTATGGGCCCCCCAACCCACCCCCTGGGCAGCCAGACAGTGCGTGGGCTAGGGACCACATGGATGGCAGCCCGCTCCCCCACCCAACCCGGGCACTCTGACCGGGGCACGTTTCACACGCCGGTTACCCTGCCGGCTCGGCAGTGGCTTTCCCAGCTCCATCTGGCCCCCTGAGGGAGGAGCAGAGATGGAGGGGATGTGAGGGGTCTCCTGCCTCTTCATCCTGGCCTCTGGCTTCTAGAAGGTCTCTTTGAGGAGAGGTGGGTTCTTGGGGACATGGGGCTGATACACACACCCCTTTCCATTTCCACCCTTACAACGACACATGCCTCACCTGGTGTCTGCCGTGGTGAAAACCCAGGCTCTGGAGCCAGACTGCCTGGGTTCAAGTCCTACTTTGGGTCCTCGTTAGATGTGACCTTGGGCTAGTGCCCTAAGTTCTTCGTTCTCAGGTTCCTCACCTGTAAAATGGAGCTAGGGCTAATACCTGCATCCTAGGGTCATCATGAGGGTTAAAGGAATTGACACAGGTAAAGTGCGTAGCACCAGGCCGGGCACACAGAAAGCTCTCAGAGTCGGTATTCTTATCCCTGTTGGGCCTGGTGCAGGATGGCAACCCTGCCTCCTTCACCTGGCTCCTGTTCTCTGACTAGGCAGGATGGCTGTCGCCTCTGTGCCGATGTAGAAACTGAGCCCTAAATGGGAGAAGTGACCTCTCCAGTGTTGCACAACTGGGGATGGCAGAACCCAGGCCCTCTTAGGGCTCTTGCCAGCACACTGGCTGCCTCTTGATCTTTAACCACTAGAGTCCTCCCCCTACCCCTCACCAAAGAGACAAGAATCTCCACTGGCCAGTTCCAACAAGAGAAGGTGAGGGCCCTGACAGGTGTGCGCCCAGCAGGAGCCAGGCTGAGCCCATCCTCGGGGCCTGCCCTCCCCTTGGCCAGTGCCTCCAGCCAGCCCACTCAGGACAGGGGCTATTTTTAGCAGGTGCTGTTTGCCTGGCGGCGGGGATATTTGCAAAGGGTCAGTCTGGTGGTGTCCCTTGGCTTTCAACTAGAAACAGCTCTCGGATGTGCAGCCGATTGGCTGAGAGCATGAGGCTTTGGCGAGCCTTTTCCCTTTACAAAATGTGGCCGTTTCTCCTTCCTGTCCACCCTCTTGCCAAGCCCACAGCTTCTGTTCCTGGCTCCCCACCGCCAAGATGGTGACAGCCTTCCCAGGTCTGGTGGGATGAGCAAATTGGGCAGTGTGGTTTCCTGGCCCTGGCCCGGCATCTTCCTCCCGCTAATAAACCTGTGGCTAACCAGCCGTGGCCTCACGCTCCATGGCTTAGAGCACCATGCCAGCAAGGCCAAGGTCAGGCTCTACCCCGACTGGCTGGCATCACAGGGAGGTGCACTCCGTCCCATGCCTCAGCCTGCAGCCCTCAGGGATGAGGGGGATCAGCCCTGGGGGCAGCTGTGAGCCAGTTAGCTTGTGGGCATCTCTGTGTCCCCAGCCCTGGGAGGGCCTGACTGAGCTGGTCCACCTGCTGCCGCTGGGCAAGGCGTGGAGCTGGGCGCTTTCCTATGTGAAGGCTGGCACGTATGTTGGTGGGAAAACACTGGAGACCAAGCAAGTGCCAGGTAGGAGGCACACATAAGGCCACTGAGCCAGTTTTCTACATTGGCTAGAGTGGCCCTGGAGAGGTGGCAGAGTGTGGTGATTAAGAGAACAGACTGTGGGGTTCAAATCCCGGAAAGGACACTTAGCAGTGGGGTACCGTTCTGTGCGCCAGTGTCCCCATCTGTAAAAAGGGGATGAACAGGGCTTCCCTGGTGGCGCAGTGGTTGAGAGTCCGCCTGCCGATTCACGGGACACGGGTTCGTGCCCCGGTCCGGGAGGATCCCCCATGCCGCGGAGTGGCTGGGCCCGTGAGCCATGGCCGCTGAGCCTGCGCGTCCGGAGCCTGTGCTCCGCAACGGGA
>NW_006785876.1:5213930-5225955 GCF_000442215.2 Lipotes vexillifer
CAAAAGAATGTGGGGCCCGCTTACGCAAAAAAAAAAAAAAAAAAAAAAAAAAAAAAAAGAAAGAAAAAAAAAAAGGGGATGAACATAGGCCTCTCGTGAGGATGGAGTGAGCTAAGGCTTGGAAGCACTTAGAGCTGTAACCGCTACGTGAGTGTTAGCTCTTGTTACCATTGCAGCACCTCAACCCCCAACACTGGTTCCACGGACCCTGTACCCCCCATCTGGCCCCCACTCCCACTTTCCCTCCTTCCAAGCAAGCCTTCACTGGCCCCACGGCCCTCAAGCTGTTGAAGCCCAGGCACATGGGTGGCCCCTCCTCACCCCTCTGGGAGGCCAGATGCTGGGGGTGGCCGGGCCTCAGGTGGGTCCTGCCACAGCCCCTGCCGGAGAGAAGCCCAGTGTCCGGGGAATGGGCTGGCACCGGGCAGGTGCCCTGCTCTGCTCCTGTGGCTCCTGCCCAGGAGGGCGCGGCCACTGAGCTCAGGTCTATAAATAAGGTATCTGGGAGGAACGGCTTTAATTTGCACTTTACCTATTGGTGTTTACTTTGCTATTTCCAATATGGTAATTTAATTCTGTTGGGCGCCTGGCTGGGGGGGCACCTTGGGTGTGCGGTTACCTGACCGCACCAGGAGTGACTCCCGTGTCTCTCTGCAGCTCTGGACACAGATGCCTCTGGGACAGCCATGGCCTGTGGAGCCCCCAGGTGTGGGCGCAGTGTGGAGGGGCTAGGCTGGACATTGAGACCCCTCTGTACCCGGACCCACAATCCTCCCCGCTCCGTTTGGCTTGCCCTCCTGACAGCAGTGCCAGCACCTCCCTTCCCTGCTGCCCATCCTCCACATCTCTTCCCGCCTTAGGCCAGGGCCTTTGTCTCTGCTGAGATGACCACCCTCCTCCAGCCACCTGGGAGCTCTCTTCAGACTTCTCTCATGGCCGTACAGCTAATTATGGGACAGCCTTGGAGATTTTGCTTGCTGTTTTAAATTTCTGTATTTTGTCTCTGCTGTGAGATTGAGAGCTCCCTGAGGGCGGGGCCGTGTATCCCCTCACACTGGGCGGGGGGGCTCCCTGAGGGCGGGGCTGTGTCTCCCCTCAGACCGGGGCTCGCTGAGGGCAGAGAATGTGCTTTTCCCTCAGCTTAGGGGTCTTAAAGGCTTTGGCCCAGCTCTACTCCCTCTGGTCAGGGCTGTCCACTGGGGCCCCCAAAAGTGTGCTTGTCCTTCCCTTCACTGGCTGGCAGGACCGAGCTGTGACTTTTGTGGGCCGTAGGCACTTTGCCTGTGTGAGGCCTTCCTCCATAAACTTCGCTGGAACAAAGACAAATCCATTTGTATTACATATGAAAACCTTTTCTTTGACTTACAAGATAATTTTTTTCCTTCTGACTTTAAAATAAAACCACACATTTTCCTGGGCCCCTAAATGTCTTAAGGGCTAGCGCTGTCCCAGCTGTGCCTGGTGGGTGCACGGGGCCTGGGCACAGGAACCGGCACGGAGCCCGGCCATCTGGCGGGGACACCTTTCCCATCCCTTAGCTCTTATAAACCTCAGGAAGTCCCTAGGAGTCAGGTACGGCCAGCATTCCTATCACACACCATCAGCACGGCCATGGCTGCTGCCACTGGCAGCGGCACCCCAGGGACCCCCCTCGGCGGCACAGTGCCCCGTGCCAGGCGCTGTGCTGAGCACACGTCACCCTTGTCGTATCTAAACCTCAGAGTCATCCCACGAGGCAGGCACTGCGATTATCTCCCATTTCACAGATAAGGAAAATGAGGTTCAGAGGGGAGAAGTGATGGGTTCAAGGTCACCCAGCTGGTCAGTGACAGGGCGGGAATGGAGGACCCAGAGGTCTGGCTTCAGAAAGTCTAGGTCGTTGCCCTCCAGAAAGGGTGAAGGGCCAGGCCAGGCGTAGGTCAAGGTCAGCTACAGAGATTGGTTCTGATGCCTCCAGACCTATTAAAAGGGGCGGGGCAAGATCCTGCCCTGGAATTACCAGCTTTCTGGCACACACTGCCCTCCAGCTTGTAGCCCAGGGCTCTCGGCACTGGGCTGGGCCTGCTAGACTTGATTCCCTGGTGGGGAGGCAGTACGGGGACTCCTGACGAGGCGCTCCCACCCTTCCTGCTCCAGGTCTGCTAGCTTTCAGGCCCCCTGTCACTGCCCTTCCAGCCACCTGGTCCCAGAGGCTGCCTGGGAGTCCTCTGGGCGGGGAGCTGTGGGGCCCGGAGGGTAGGAGGTAACCTCGTGGCGTGGGGAGTGAGGAGCTCAGAGTGGGGGTCAGGTCTGGAGGAACCCCTGTCAGTGATGACGAGCTTGGGGACTCCCTCTCCTGCCGGCCCATCTCTACATCACTACTGTTGTTTCCTCTTTTTACCACTTTGCTCTACATTTTTTGGCCTGTCTTTTCAAAACTCCATCTCTGCTTTATTTTTGACTCGTCAATGTCTTCGCCTCCTGTCTCTGCCCTGTTCCTCTCTCCCTGCTTCCTTCCCCCTCTTCCTGCCATCTCTGTATCCTCTCCCTCTGCATCTCCTTTGTGTGTCTGGTTGGTTTCCGCTGTCCATCTTTCCTCTCCCGCTCCGTCCCCCTGTTTCTCTTCCTTCTCTCTGTCTCTGAATGCTTCTCCATCTCCTGCAACGTCTGTCCCTCTGTCAATCTGTGTCTCTGGTTGTCTTTCTCCCTCTCCCATTTTTCTGAGATGTGACAGTGCCTGGCCCAGCAAGGACAACAGTTCCACAGACAAATCACCCAACAAAGGTGAGAAAATGTGCTCCAAGGGAGCATAAGGCGCTGGCCCTACTGCATGTTGTGGGAAGTGCTCCCCCCGGTGTTTCCCGCCCCCGACTCCAGCCGATCAGGTGCGGGCGCCCGTGGCCAACGGGAGGGGCTGCGTGCCCAAGCTGGGGAAGGGAAGCAGCAAAGGCCTTTTGTGCAGCCCAGGCCCGTTGGCTTTCAAGCAGCACATCTTTCTCTTGATCCCTGGAGACACTAAAGGGCCCGTTTGCACTTGTGTTTCATGCAGGCAGAGGAGCAGGGGCAGGGATGGGGAGAGAAACGGGGAGGGCAGCAGATATCTGGGGTCACCCTTGGCCCATAATAACTGAGTAATGGGGCTGTTTTCAAGATCAAATAAGACGATGTGTTGTAACTAAAAAGTCCAGTAAAGGGGCTTCAAGGGGTTTGGTGTGGGCCAGGAGCAGAGCACGCCCTCTATGAGTAAGAGGGCTTACTTAGCCCTTAAATTAAGCCCCCAAGGGCTTACTTTAAAAGCCTTCATTTTTTTTTTTCATTTGTATTATCTTGGGGCTATTTGCATAAGTCATCTACAATTTGTGCTGTCCACTGAGTCTCCAAACTTGTAAGTTTATTTCCTAATTGACAATTTTTTGATAAGTTACAAGAGACTCCTGTCTCCTTTACGGTACGCGGGCCTCTCACTGCTGTGGCCTCTCCCGCTGCGGAGCACAGGCTCTGGACGCGCAGGCTCAGCGGCCATGGCTCACGGGCCCAGCCGCTCCGCAGCACGCGGGATCCTCGTGGACCGGGGCACGAACCCGCGTCCCCCGCATCGGCAGGTGGACTCCCAACCACTGCGCCACCAGGGAAGCCCTAAAAGCCTTCATTTACTTCAGGTGACTCACCTCCTCCAGGAAGCCTCCTAGATTAGCTCCAGTCCCCTAGGGGTCCCTTCCAGCCACTGAACCCCTTCAGCCCTTAGGTACCTTGCTCACCCTCCACATCAGAATGGGCACTGGTCATTTCTATTTCCCCAAGTCAGAGGGTGGCTAAGGACAGGGCCACATCTCTGCTTTCCCTTGTGGCCCCAGGGCCTGGCCCAGGTGGGGTGCACCGGATGTCCTTGGTCATAATAACACTGCCCTGTGGTCCTCCTCCTGAAAATCAGAGGAGCCTTTGATTTTCAAAGTATTTCAGCAGATGCTATACCATTTGATTCTCACCCAGCCCAGCGAGGAAGGCAGGGTGTGGATTAGCGTCCCCATTTTACAGGCAAAGAAACTGAGGTTCAAAGAGGTTGAGTAACTCGCCCAAGGTCAGTTAGCAAGTGGGACTACTAAGAAACCCAGAGTCTGTATGCAATTCCCATTTTATAGACAGGGAAACCGAGGCTGAGGACAATGGAAACAAAGCTTAATAGAGATAGGGTCCAAGTTAAAACCTAAGTTTCCAGGCTCTTTCTTCCACACCACAATGACTGGACCATCCTTCTGACCTCCACATGGTAGACACATATTTGGGGGACACCTGGCTTTCAGAGAGGGCTTAGAAACCCCAGGGCTGTGTTGGGGGGCCTGCCAGGTGACTCAGTGCCATGGGGATCCCAGATGTGCCCTCGTGGCCCTGCCCAGAGGATAGGCCACTGTCCTGCCCACAGGTGACATGAGCAGAGGATAGGCTGGATAAGGACCCCCCTGTCCATCTCTCTCCCTCCTTTGCATGCCAGGCTGAGTGCTTGGCTCTGCCTTTCGCCGCCAGGATAAGGGAGCAGCAAGAGACAAGGAAGGGTTGGTTCCACAGGAGCTTCCTACAGGCCACATACGCCTCTACCCTCCTTTGAGACGATGAAGAGTGTCTCACATGTGGTCTGAGGACTCACCGCAATGTATAGACCTCTCTCCAGCCACCTCGGCTCTCAAGATCTCCAAGTCCTGACACAGAATCCTTGATCTCTGGCTTCTCAGCCCTAGGATTTCAGGATTAGCATCCCTGCCTGGGTTCTGTGTTTTGTCTACGAAACATGCACTGATCCATTTCCCCATTTTGTTAATGAGGGAGGCCTGTTCCTGAGATAATCAGAGTTTCCACTGTTACCGTACCAATAAAGTGCCACCTAAGGGCAGAGATTTGACATCTGAGTTAGAGGTTGCAACTATCTAAGGGAACCAGGTAGAATTTCCAGGTTAATGTTTGAAATATTGAAAAGAGCTCAGGACCCATCCTATCATCACAGACTCCTGAGGGTTTGGGCCCCCAGGCTCGGGACGCTTAGAGGAGTCATAGGACTCTTCTGTGGCATGCACAGGCTCCAGACACATACATACAGAGGCCTGCAGGCACGCACATTCACATATATACAATAACACACATGCCCCAGAAGAACCAGCAGGCTGGGCCTGGGGTGATGTGACTTGTTTGCCAGCCCAGTCCTTTAGGCTCAGCTTGTCTCCTGGCTCCAAGCATTATGATTTCTCACTTGGGGCTGTTCACTTTAAGCCCTTCCCATATGAGCTGTGAACCGGGCGATGTGCGGGAACTTCCAAGCTAGTCGGGGGATAAGATCTGTGGACTGAAATCACAGGTCCAAGCGGGGCGTGATGTGTGCTATTGGCAGGGCGAGGTCCAGCATGGGAGCAGAATTGTGGGCCAAGTGGAAGGCACATCACATTGGGGTAGTCTCTGCTGTGGTGGGTACATTCGGGTACATTCTTGCCAGGATCACTCTCTATGCTTTGGGGGGAGTGGAGAGGAGTTCCAGGCTTCTAGCAGCTGAATATCTTCAAGTCTCAATGTATTTTGCTTCAAATTGCACTTGTAGGATTTACCTCCCTAATTAGCGTTGGTTTCAGCTGTTACAATGAGTGTTCATTCCTTAAGGAGGTACCCTAACATATGGAGGGACCTCAAATGTGTGCTTGGAGCTGGGGGGAGGCTCACCTGGCAGTGATGGCCACAGATAATCATTGAGGTGTGCCATCCACCTGGGGAGCTAAGAATTCACAGCACTCGGCAGTTCCTAGGAAGATGGTAGGTAAAGGTGGAAACAGCTGGCAAGTCTGGCCTCCAGCCTGGGATGGAGGGTGCAACTCATCAATCCAAAAGCTGGTGGAGCTGGTCTTATCCAACTCATTCATTTTATAGACACAGAAATTGCAATCTGGAGTGGAAAGTGACCTACCTCCAATCCCACAGCTAACAAACAGTAGAGCCAGGAGACAAATGCATATCTCATGACGCCAATGCCAGCACCCCCTTCCCCTGACTGAAGCCCTGTGGCTGCCACGTGGCCCTTCTTCCCTCCTGTAAGTGACAGCAGTAGGGGAGGGGGTGGTGGGCAGAAAAGGATGGGTATAGGTGAGGATGGGACTACTTTGGCCAACTACTACCTGGCATGTCCCTTCTATCTCGATCTCAGTTTCTTTATCCATAAAATGGAACACTTAGCCTCCATGACCTCCAAGACTCCAAGACGTACCAGACCAGAACATTCCTCCCCGGCCGCTGAGAAGCCTTAAGAGATGGGATGGAGCCAGAGTGAAGCAGTGGAAAACCATGGCTCCAAGACCAGGAGGCGCCTGGTCCAGGGGAGGGGGGCGGTGCACGCAGAAAGCAGTGAAGTTAGTGCTGTGCCCTCCACCCCAGCTATTTTTACCCTGGAACACTGGACTGCAAGAGGCCTGGCTAAAAATACCAGCAGCCCGAGCCCTGAGCATCCTCTCCCCAGAGAAGGGGAGTGGGGGCTGGCAAGGAGTGGGGTTTGAGGGGCATTTATTCGTCTTCTCCCCAGGCTGGGGTGCCTTGGGGTTGACTGGGAAGGAGACTCCTTCCCCCAGAGAGCCCTTCCCCCAGAGAGCCCAAGAATAAGCTTGTTTTTGTCATTTTCGGCAAACTCAGCCAGCCCTATCCACACACATACACAATTTTTTTTTTTTTAACCCAATGTAATGAGTCTCCTACAATTTTGTGTTCTGTTCTTTTTCGCTTTTTCTTCTATAAACAGTTTATGTTGCCACATGGTCTTTATGTTAGTCATTCTTAATGGCTACATAATATTCCATCCAAGGGACTTTTCTATTCCCTGATCTCTGAGTATTTGATGGCTTCCAGCTTTCCATTATTATAAATAAAGCTGCCTTGGACATCTTTGTGCATGTGGCTTTTTCCTTCTCATTAATTATTTCTGTAAGATAAGTGCCCAGGTCAGTGAGCAAGCCTGTTTTTGTGCCATTTGATGTGGCCTGCCAAACTGCTTTCCAAAAGTCAATGAAGGAGGTTTAATGTAAGGATACATCCACACTGGGAGCCAAGTAGAGTCAGGCTGCTGGGAAACCGGAGCTGGGAGCCAACGGGAGCTCAAACAGATGCCTCCAGCTCCCAAGGGCCTGCCTTGTTCCAGCTTCTCTGCTCTGCCAGCTCCATCTCTCTCTCTTTCTTGAGCTTTTTAAATTTTGACCTAGCAGAGCTGTCAGCTCTGAGGACAAATCACTTTATAACTCACTGCTCACGTGTTCTTAGCACTTACTTTGTCTCAGGTACTGTACCAACTGCCTGTGACAATTACCTTAATTTTCACAACCACCCTCTGGGGTAGGGATTATAATTATCCCCATTTTACAGATAAAGAAACCAAGACAAGGAAAGACTAAGTAACTTGTTCAAAGATGTAGTCAGTAACTGGCGGGGCCAGATCCCACCTCACTGGCTTGCCTCACTGCAAACATATACTCAGGACCACTGTCTCAGTCTCCCTGGCAACACAGAAGCCCCACATCCACCACTAATGGCCTATCATTTCTGAGTTCAAATTCTGAAGAGGGAGAATCTGATTGGCTCAGGTCAGCCTATGGATTGGAACCCTAGAGTCAAGGTCCAATCATCTGTGATGGGGGTAGGCTCAGGCAGGAGGAGGGTGGGCCATGAGGGCAGTTGGACAGACCATCCTGATGTCCCAGCATTGGAATTTGCTAAAACACATGTAAAGGTAGTACAGTTGAGCCTTGAACAATGCGGGGGTTAGGGGCACCCATCCTCCACACAGTGGAAAATCCGTGTATAACTTTACAGTTGGCCCTCTGTATCCATGGCTTGGCATCTGAAGACTCAACCAACCATGGATTGTGTAGTACTGTATTTTACTTTAAAATTTATTGAATTTTTATTGAAAAATATTCCACATATAAGTGGGCCCGCACAGTTCAAACCCATGGTGTGTTCAAGGGTTAACACGACGCACTGTTACACTGAACAAAAATTACACACTGTGTAACTGGTGTAAATGCTAACTTGTTTGCATTTGCCTTTCTTGCTGAATATGTTTCCTTATGTTCCTTTTCCTTTTCCATTTTGGATATGCTTTATATCTTAACAGGTATGAATGCCACACAGAACAACGATGTGCTGAGAGGGGCTGTGGGTGGAGCCAGGACGATTTCTCCCTAAGTGGTTTCTCCTTTGTCCTGAAGCCTGAGGGGCTTTGACTGGCTTCCTACTCAGTGTTTCTGAGAAACCGCCTTCTCCCTGCCAACCTGGCGTGCTACTTGGACTAGACAATCTTGAGCAGGGACCTCTCCAGCTAGGAGGATCTCTGCATTTGCCTTCTCCTGTTTGGCGCCTTCTTCTGAATGAATCAACTGCGAGTTCCCAGGAGCCCTGGTTTGCTGCTTGTACGGCGGGACACATCCTCAGTTTGCCTCCCCTGTCTGCTCTTCCTTGGCTCTTGTCTCGTCCCAGTTCTGGACTGAATGTGTACACACTTTTGCCCCCAGCCTCCCAGAGAGAGAGCTCCTGTATCTGTACCACTCTTTGTGGAAATGTGCCATCGTTCTTATAAGAAGCTGAGGGTCCTCTCCCGCCCTCTATCCCCAGGCCCTTTGGGGGACAAATCGCCCACAAATCGCTTAGCTCCGAAGCACAGGACCTTCAATCAAAGGGGGTAAGACCGAGGAGGGGGCATGCTACAAAGTAAACTAAGCAGCTGACACCGACAGGGAGGGGCCATGCCTGGTGAGAGACCCTTCCAGGGTGCCGGTGGTGTGGAGGCAGGGGGAGCCCCTCCAGGCAGGGAGAGCTGACAACTATCAGCCTTTAACCGGCAGCCAGATAGCTTTGCACTGAGCTGCCCGCTCTTGCCAGATGTTCCCAGCTATTCCATAGCTGGGGCTGCTGGTGGTACAAGAGGTGCTCTCTGAAGCCAGGGATTCAGGTTTACCTGTGAGATCCTATCCATGACCTTGGCCTCTGTGGTCCAGAGCTCCATCACAGGCTCTGGGAGCCAGCACACGCCCAGTGCTTTGGGCTGTAGCGGATGGTTCACAGCCTCCTCTAGGGAACTGTGGGTGGTCTTAGTGGACCCTCCTCTGCCACGCCTTGGAGATGCTCAGGGGCTGCCCACAGGCAGTGAAGTTGATAGAACCAGTGCTCCTCTCTGCTGTCTCCCTAGGAAGTCGGCTGGCTCCTGATTGTTCAGAGCCCAGTCTACCTGTCACCCATGGGTGACCCTTCTCCTATGTCAAGAGCCATAGTTCAAGGTTGTTTTAAAATCTCTGCTCCTGATGTCAGGAATATGATCCCTCCTAACTCAGAAGATCAACAGACAGAATGTCCTGGGGCTGGTCATTTGTTTCCTGTGGCTGAGATCACAAAGTTCCTTTATATCTGTTCTCTTCTTTTATGGTGATAAAAGTTTTAGTTGGGTACAACACTCTCCACCAGGGACTACATTTTCCTGCTTCTCTTGCCATTAGATGTGGCTTGCGACTAGGTCCTAGCCAATGGGATGGCAAGGAAGGAGTGCTCCCTTTCATTTTTCTCTTTCCCACTGGCTGGAATGCAGATGCAATAGCAGGAGCTGGAGCAGTCATTTTGGACCATATGATGAAAGCTTCACATTGAGGAAGGCAGAGCAGCAAGACTGAAGGAATCTGGATACCTAACGCGATTAAACCATTGCATCATCTGCAGACTACATACTTGGATGTATAAATGTATCAAATTCGGTCCTTCTTAAGCCTCTGTATTTTGGAGTTTCTTTGTCCCAGCAGTTTACCCTACATACTCATTACTGTTGTCTCTCAATGAAATGACCATATCTGGGCCTACATGGATATGTCTGGTCACTGGAGAGACTGGGACTCATTCTTTGGCAGACTATTATTTTGGTGGTCCCCAATAGATCATCCCTCTCAGGATTCACACCCTTGTGTGGTCTCTGCTCACAGTGACTCTGGACTTAGCCATGTGACTTCTTTTGGCCAATGGGACATTAGCAAGAGTGATGCAGATAGGAACTGGGTAGCACTTACATAACGGGGCTTGTACTCTTAGAATTCTGGCTCTTGGGATGCTCCTTCTCCAAACTCAGCTTCCAGTCTTGAGAAGCCCAACACAGCCAGAAGGAGAGGCCATGTGGAGGAGAACTTAGGCCCGGTGCTCAGACCCAGCTAACCCTGCACCCATTCGCCAGCCTGAGTGAACACATCCCGGGAGTGGTCCTACAGTCTGAGGCATGGAGCCATGGAGCAGAAATGAGCTGTCCCCACAATACCCTGTCCAAACTGCAGAATCAACATCAAATAAATAACTGTTGTCTTAATCCACTAACTTTGGGGGTAGCTTGTTACGCCGCTCTAGGTAACTGAAATACATGTGGATGGCCCCAGGACCTTTGCACTGTCTGAACAACTTGAAGTCTATTGTGCCTTTCTCTACACCAAAACACCAAATGTGTCATCCTCACACCTTGAAACTAAAACACTGCACAGGAAGTTGCTGATGCTCTGGAAATACTTGGGGGTAGGGGTGGGGGTGGGGGGCTACCCACCCCTCCCTCAACTCTGCAGGTGGTTATCATTTGGCTTCATGCTTGGATCTGTAGCTCCAGGAATGGGATGGGTTCCACAGACCACCCCTGCTTTCTCATAAAGCTGCTGAAGTGCCATGCCTCTTAGATGAGGGTTTGGGGCAGCATTTGGCAGGCAAGGGCTGCCTGTGTCAACAATGGACTCCCCAGTACGTATTGGAGGACCCAATGAATGAACGAACAAATGAATAAATTGCAAATGAAAAGTAACTCATCTGGATCAAAGCAGGAGGTCAAGGTGAGACAAGTATAGAGGGGTCTCCCAGGAGGGCAGGGTCAGTAGAGAGTCCAGGTGTAATGAAGATTGCTTTGGAAGTATTTTTAACTCTTTCAAAATATAATTATAGTAGCTAACATTGAGTTCTTACTATGTGCCAGGCACTGTGTGAAACGCTTTATGTAAGTTATTGCGTTAATCATCTCAGCAAGCCTGGGAAGTAAGTATTATGACTTTCATCCCGTTTTATAGATGAGCAAATCAAGGCCCAGAGAGGTTAGGTAACTTGCCTATGTGGGCATGGGAGGATTTGAACTCAGACAGTCTGGCGTTAGCACCCAAGGGCATAGCTACCACGTTGTGACAAACAGCACGAGTCCTGTATTCTACCCTTGGAGAAAAGGCTAGGCCCTGGCATGCTTTATGACATGAGTGCCAAGCCCGAGTCCACAACATGCTCCTGGGGACCTTGGAAAGCTCAGGTCAGAAGAGTAGAAGAAGGGGTCCCTGTGCCAGGCATGTGGGACACTAACATTGAGGCCCAGAGGTGGTGCCGCCTGCCCTGCCTGAGCACCCTCACCAGCCGCTCCCACTCACTCCTCAGAAACGAGCCTGGCCCATTCACACGTGTCCCTAATGCCAGGTTCCAAGAAAGCCACCTAAATACCTGGTATTTGAGATGTAAAGAGACCGGCTCCCTGTACTTAGTGCTTTGCTAACTTTTCCAATTATAGCGCCCTATTTTCCAAAGTCTAAAATGGACATATGTTATAACTGTCTTGGGCCCCAAGGTTTCAGAAACACCCTTAAGTCTCCTGAAATATAATCGTATATTTTAGACTAATTCCTAAAGGGCAGAGTGGGGTTATCTTTCACATCTGCCAGCACTCACACAGATCTGGTCTTTGTTTGCTAATGAGCCTGGGGCCTGGGTGCAGAACAGCCTCAGGTGGAGCCAGCTCTGTGCTGAGCTGGGTGGGAAGACGTGAGAAGGGAGATCCCAGGCTGAATGGGGCTGGGAGTGAGGGGGAGACGCAGTCCTGCCCTCCGGAAGCCTCAGTCTGAGGGGAGACACAGCCCCTCCCTCAGGGAGCTCAGTCTGAGAAGGGCACCCCTGCCCAAGGAAGCCCCAGGCTGAAGGAGGAGGCAGGACCCATCCTAAAACCCAGCAGAGGACCTTGGAGGGCTGCGGAGGGATTCATTCCTGC
>NW_006785876.1:5226041-5230914 GCF_000442215.2 Lipotes vexillifer
GCGGAGGGATTCATCCCTGCTGGCTCCGCTGTCACAGGGTGGGCAGGTGGCAGAGGGAGGCAGGTAAGCAGGCTGCCTGTGAGCTCCCAGAGCCTGGAGGCAGGCAGAGTAGGTAGGTGGGGGCAATGGAGCTGAACTTTCATCGCTCCTGGAGCCCGTGTGAATTCAGGCCTGCCAGCCAGGGCATTTTCCGGTCAATCCCGACTGTCATTATTAAACATTTATTATGCAACGGAGATGTGCTTTTCTGGTCCCAGCGTTTGACCAGCGGTCTTGGTGAATAAATGGACTAGAACTAATCCTGTAGCTAAACAGGAAGGGCTTCGGAAAAGTCAACACGTCGCTTGCCTAATAGTTCCCAGGGAGGGGTGAGATAGAAAGTACCAGCGTTCACAATGCCCTTTCTCCTGAGATGGGAAAGCAGCTGGCCTGGCGGCCAGGCCTCCTTGACAGCATTGTGAACAGACAGGGCAGAGATGACTCTGGAGCTTGTCAGAAGATAAAGGACACATTGAGAGTTTGAGCATGTTCTGTGTCCAAGACAGAGTCCTGACCTGACAGCAGGAGAGCTAATTCCGTTCAACTCAGTCCTTAATTTGCCAGCCATCACCTCAGAAATGGGGAAGAAAATCCCTTTTCCCCAGAGGCCAGGCATGGAGAGGAAGAGAGGGGAAAAGTCCGCAGTCTGAGAGGCAGACACAGCCCTGCCCTCGGGGAGCCCCAGTTCAAGGGGAAAGAAAACACAGCCCAGGGACTCAACAGACAGAGCTATCACTAGCTGGGCCTTTGGGAAGTAAGGTCCATCCTTTCCCATCCACCTCATGGTTGGATGAAGGCCAGTGTCTTCTGGGATAGCCATCTGGAGGGAGCCAGTCTAGACGTGTACAGAAACCAGAATGGGTTGGGTTCTCCGCCATTGTTTAGAGCCTATTCTAGGCAGTGCCAGTCCCTCACTCCAGGTGAGTCTTTCATCAAACCCAGAATGGGTTTCTGTGGGATCAGTAAAGTGTCCCTGTGGTACTAGCCAAGTCATTATTTCCTGAGTGGGATGCAGCCTAGATTAACCCTCTCAGTGGAGAAAGGGGCTTGTTGGGTCTGGAAAAGCCCCCCCGCCCGCCAACCATGACTGGGTGCTTTAGTCCTAGAATAATTCACTAGAATGTACACTCCACAAGGGCAGGAGGATATGGGTCTGCCTTATACATTGCTTCATCCCTAGGGCCTGAGACCTTGCCTTGTACGTGGTCGATGCTGAATAAAAATTGTTGAATTAAATAGAGACAATTCTCCTTTTCAACACTAATTCAGAACTCACCTTCCACCGAAAAAATCTCTTTGCTCAAGCTTTCCTAACTTCAGTGACAACTACTCCATAGCAGTGTATATCAAATTCATTTGCAAATATAATCAATTGAATTCCAACAACTGGCTGTTTTGAAAAGGAAAAATAATAAATTTAGACTATGATTATTGTTGTGTAGCAAGCCCTATGCCAGTCGCTTTATAGACATTATATGGCTTAATCCTTGAAGGGAGGCCCTGTTTACTAACAAGGAAACTGAGGCTTAGGAAAATTAGAGCACACCTGAATTTACACCTCTTGGACATTGTAGAGCTGGGACTTGGACCCATTCCTGACTCAACCCCTCCCTTGACTTTCTTTTCTGAATTTCATGGAATTATTTTTTTCCAGTTAGGTTTGGGATCCAAAAGGTAATTCCGTAAGGATTCGTTTAGGTCCTGCATGTGCCCCACGCTGGACCCAAGAAGTCCCAGTCCCTAGAGCCACCAGGCCAAGCAACAGCCAAGAACTGGGCCTGATGGAAGCTCCCGTGGCAGTTGACCCAATCTCCCCACGACTGTGGTCCCCAGCAAACCCTGGTCCTGACAGCCCTGATTTAGTGAAACCTGCCATCCAGACCAAAACGGATTATCCTCCAAAGCAGAGTGCATGCCAGACTTGTCAGTTCTACCCAGAAAGTTCTCTCTCGGTGCTCAGAGTGGTCCGGCCAGAGGTGGAAAGGCATCTCATCTGGCCCATCACCCCGCCTGGCCCCCACCACCCCAGACGCTGCTCGTGGACTGCGGGGATGCGGCTCACTCTTTCACTTTGTTCATTCACGGATTTTTCAGCTGGCCGAGCTCAGAGGATTCATTCTGCAGGCGGCCTGTCTTTTGAACCCTTCCCTGAAACCCTCCTCGTGATTGTTCTCATGTTACTCCATATACATGTAAATGTCTCATCCCCTTTGTTATTATTATTATCCCCTAGTATGCACCAGGCACTGGCCATAAAATTATTTCTAATCTTTATTAAAACTCTACAAGGGGGCTTCCCTGGTGGCGCAGTGGTTGAGAGTCTGCCTGCCGTTGCAGGGGACACGGGTTCGTGTCCCGGTCCGGGAAGATCCCACATGCCGCGGAGCGGCTGGGCCCGTGAGCCATGGCCGCTGAGCCTGCGTGTCTGGAGCCTGTGCTCCGCAACGGGAGAGGCCGCGACAGTGAGAGGCCCGCGTACCGCAAAAAAACCCAAAAAATAAAAAACAAAAACTCTACCAGGGGACTTCCCTGGTGGTCCAGTGGTAAAGAATTCGCCTTGCAACGCAGGGAACATGGGTTTGATCCCTGGTCAGGGAAGTAAGATCCCACATGCCGTGGGGCAACTAAGCCCGCGTGCCACAACTACTGAGTTCGTGTGTCTCAACTAGAGAGACTGCGTGCTGCAAAGTACAGAGCACATGCTCCCTGGAGTCTTTGCGCCACAACTAGAGAAGAGAAAAAACCCACACACCGCAACTAGAGAGAAGCCCGCGTACTGTGACAAAGAGTCTGTGCACCGCAACGAAGAGCCCGTGTGCCACAACGAAAGATCCTGCGTGCCTCAATGAAGATTCTGTGTGCTGCAACTAAAAGACCCGATGCAGCCAAAAATAAATAAAATAAATAAATAATAAATAAATAAATCTTAAAAAAAAAACACAAAAAAACTCTACCAGGATTACCCCCTTCTATGCATAGAAAAGTGAAGGCTTGCAGCTTGGAGAGGTCACATATTCTGCCCAAGTTCACTTAAACTCATAAATGTCAGAAGCAAGATTTGAATCTAGACCTGTCAGCTCCGAAGGAGTTCTCTAAGCCAAACTAGCTGTTTATCAAAATTTGCTGAGAAGCTTTTTAAAAATGCATCTTCTTTACAACAGAGCTATGAAAAAGCGTCCCTCTATGCTTTGATGTGGGTGCTGCATGTACCTGGAACATCTCCAGAAACAAGGCAAGTAGCTTGGCCACTGCTGGCCCCAGGGGACAGTCCCCAGGAAGGAGCACCCAAGGGAGACTTGCTTGTCACTGTGTTCTCTTCTGTACCATCCTCCCTCCCTCCCTTCCTTCCTTCCTCCCTCCCTCCCTCCCTTCCTCCCTCCCTCTCTCCCTCTGTTCTTTTCACCTTTACAAAACTATATGAAAATCATTTTTAAATCAAACAAAACTATAGATTCCAGGGCCCCATCGCTGGACCTCCTATAAATCAGGGTTTCTCCAGGGTTGGGTCTCAGGAAGCTGTATTTTAACAAGCATCCTAGGTGGATGCTGTAGCCCTCTGATCCCAGCCTCCTAGAGGCCTGTCAGAACCTCATCTTGCCTGGCATGTCCCCCTTCCCCTGATCTTGAGTCCAGACCTTGGTACTGCCAGCTCCATGCGGACTCAAAGCTGCCTCTCGATACCTGGGGGTGGTCCCCTCAATGTCTCCCCAGGGACATTTTCCAGCCAGATATCATGAACCCCAGACCTGCCAATAAGCCAGCACCACCCAGGGATGCAGCCCCTGTGTCCTGTGACCCCGCTAAAGTTCAGAGATCACACCCCCTCTCAGGTTCTGCCACTGCACACACCCAGGGCCTGCCACCCCCAGCCCCAGAGTCCTCCACCTGCAGTGTCAACAGGCCTACGTTGTTAGGCTTCCCTCCTATAAATGGCGGCCTCCTGACCACACTGTTCTGCCCCTTGGCTTTTCCCCCTCATCATCTATCTAGGAGAGCTGCTAGTATTCCACAGCCGTGCACAGAGAGCGACATCGCATCTCCCTGGTTCCAGGTGTTGGCATCTGTCCAGGAGTGGTGTGAGCATGAGTGACTCTGGAGCCAGACATCCTGGGTTCAAAGGCCAGCTTTTCCACACTTAGCTCTGTGACCTGGGGCAAGCTCTTAATCTCTGTGATGCGAGGACATCAAGCTCTCAGAGTGAGGCCTGGCACATAGGAAGGGCACAACGAATTTCTCTGCATCGTTACCATCATCCCAGTGTCAGAGGGAAGACTAATGAGTGGTGGAAATCGATGTCTGGGCTCTGGAGTTAGACAACTTGGCCTCCAGTCCCACTCTGAATCTTCCTAGCTCTCTCTCTCGAACCTCTCAAAGCCTCATTTTCCTCACCTGTGAAATGGGGCTGATGCCGGCCTCCCAGAAAGGTGGAGGATGCAGTCTGGTACCAAGCAGATGCTCAGCTGAACATTTATAGAATGAACAGCGGAATGAAAGTGGGACAGAAGGAAGCCTGGTGGCCAGAGGTGTGCTGCCTGCCCCACTGCCTTGGTTGGCTGGGGAGGGTCTGTCGGCACATCTGACTGGGGCGCAGGAGGACTGGCTGTCCTGGCCCCCCTCCTCCCCAGTGCCCAGGGAGATCACAGCCTGAGGAAGACCCTAGACTGCCCAGGTATTCACTGGGGTGAGAAAACAGGCCTACTACCCAGCCTACCCCTCCTGCCAGTGGAAACCAGCCACACTCACAAGCCACGTCATTCACATCCAGGAGAAAACATCACCTCGAGGAGCGGGAAGTCTCCTTGGCCATGTGGTGGGCGAGGGCTCTCTCGGCCTT
>NW_006785876.1:5231109-5287308 GCF_000442215.2 Lipotes vexillifer
CTCTCGGCATTCAGATTGGAGAGGCTCTGGACTTAGCCAAAGGAGAACAGACAAGCAAAAGCAGAGCATGTGTGGTGGAGCCCGTGGGTTGCTCAGCAGGCCTCGGCGGAGCTGCCACCCGTGTCTCCAGGCTGCCTCCTTCCAGGGCCAAGCGAGCCCCCTTCTGACGCTCCAACCCTTCTTTAGGGGCATCAATCAGTCCATCTGCTTGGCTGTTCTGATTGAAGCTGGAGGAGGAAGGACGCCTCCGGCCCTCACTGTGTCCATCACCCACGGGCTAGTTTTCCAGAACCAAAGGCTGCGAGGTGCCCACCTTCAGGCACAATGAACTCACTCATGCCTTCGTTTGGTGGTTATTTTTCTGTTATTAGGCTGAAAAGCTTGCTGAGAGGCAAGCTCTTGTTCATCTTATTACCATTCCTAGGGATTAAGTAGGTGAAGCTCGGGTGTTATTATTCATATCCCCAAAGGTCAAGGGACACAGAGTGGCTAGAGTAATTGAGCACACATTATGGTCCAGGCAACATGCTAAACTCTTCGCAGCTATTAACTCGCCTAATCCTCACACCAAACGGGAGATCGGTGCTGTAATGATCTTTGTATACAGAGGGGAAACTGAGGCACAGAGCAGTTGAGTAACTCATCCAAGGTCACACAGCTAGGAGGTGACAGGAATCAAACCCCCGTGTTCTGGATCCTGAACCCACTTCCAAGCACCCGATGAGCACTCGGTGGGCACCTCTGTTGTGACCGAGTGACCGCCGTGCCGACAGGCAGGCGCACCTTGCGGGAGGGTCGAGGGACCAGGCCTGCATTTCTGGGCTGATCTGTCAGCAACTTGACATCTGAAGGCCTTTCGGCTCTGGCTCCTCCTTACCCTACCACCTGCCTGGTCCCACACGGGCAGCCCAAACAGGACTTCCTGTCAAGGGCCCTGGCAGGGATGCCATACCTAATAGTCCCTGCCCCCCATGGGAACATGGCCTCTCCCTGTCAAGTCCGGATACCAAGGTCACCCAGTGTGGCTTGGCTGCTGGCTGTTCCCAAGGCAATGGGCCAGGTGTATCTGTCTCTTTCCCCACGCTGCTTCTATGGGCCTTCTCGAATAATTGGTGGTTAAGAGCATGGACCCCAGGGTCAGACTGCCTGAGTTCCAGTTCTGCCTCTGCTCTGTGGCCTTGGGCATGTTACTTAACGTCTCTGTGCTTCATTTCCTCATCTTTACAATGGAAGTCAGAACAGATTATTGTCAAGATGGGTGGGAGGATTAAAAGAGTTAAAACATGTAAAAGGCTTAGAACAGGGCTTCCCTGGTGGGCAGTGGTTAAGAATCTGCCTGCCAATGCAAGGGACATGGGTTCGAGCCCTGGTCCGAGAAGATCCTACATGCCGCGGAGCAACTAAGCCCGTGCACCACAACTACTGAGCTTGCGCTCTAGAGCCCGCGAGCCACAACTACTGAAGCCCGCACGCTTAGAGCCCGTGCTCCGCAACAAGAGAAGCCACTGCAGTGAAGCCTGGGCACCGAAACAAAGAGTAGCCCCCGCTGGCCACAACTAGAGAAAGCCCATGCACAGCAACGAAGACCCAACACAGCCAAAAATAAATAAAAATAAAATAAATAAATTTTTTTTAAAAAGGCTTAGAACAGTGGTACCTCTCAAACAGCATATAAGTTTTCATGAGTATCATTATATTTCTTCTTACCCATGCATTCAGATGGATGACTAAATAGCCAGTACAGAGGAAGGGGAGGGGTTGGCAGGGGTCAAAGTAATGATAGTCTGCCAGGATACGCCCTTGTTAAAGTCATCCCTGGTTGGGGTGGGGAGAGAGAGGCCCCCCTCCCAGACACCCCTGGTTCCTGGAGACCCTTGCTGGCGTGTCTCACCCTCCGCTGAGACAGAGAGCCAACATCACCTGTTCAATACTCAGAGCTCAGGTACGCCTGACCGCAGGCACAGGTCTCTAGTTGATGTATTTAAATGGATTTTTACCAACCTTTATGAAAGTTGTTTATACACATGAGAGTCACAGGGCTCTATAAGGTTCCTTACCCAGCAGAGGTGCCCACGTTCACTGGTCAGGACAGATTCTTCTGGTGCCTCTGACCACAACCCTGCGCAGCCTTCCCACCCTCCCCCAGCACAGTCCCCATGTCATTCTGGTTAGATGGGAATGGAACGTGACCTTGTGAAAACATTGACATCCAAGGTTGAGCTATTTAGTAAACTGTGATTGTTGTTTTTGTTTTTTTTTTTTCTTTACACAACATTTTATTCTTCCTGGAATTGATGATGGCCCTTTTTTTTTTTTTTTTTTTTTTGCTACGCGGGCCTCTCACTGTTGCAGCCTCTCCCGTTGCGGAGCACAGGCTCCGGACACGCAGGCTCAGCGTTTTTTTAACATCTTTATTGGGGTATAATTGCTTTACAATGGTGTGTTAGTTTCTGCTTTATAACAGAGTGAGTCAGTTATACATATATATATGTTCCCATATCTCTTCCCTCTTTGTCTCCCTCCCTCCCACCCTCCCTATCCCACCCCTCCAGACAGTTGATGATGGCCCTTTTTGCTGTTAGCTTGATTTTCTATGTCCTTAGAACAAATTCAGTGGCTTCTCATGTTGTAATAACAATAACAGTTAACACCCTTGGAGCACTTTCTCTTTGTCAGGCACTCTTCTAAGTACTTTCCACGTATTAACTCATTTAGTCCTTACAATAGCCCTCTGGGTGTGCTACTACTGTATCTCGTTTTGCAGATGAGGAAGCGGAGGGACAGAGCAGTTAAGTGACTGCCCGCAATCCCAGAACAATTGCACCCACACACCCAGGCTCTTACCACTGCAGGTCTGAGCCCGCCTGGCCCCTCCTGGCCCTGCAAGCACATCTGCCAGTCCCCTCCGGCGCCTTCCTTGTGCTCTCTCTGTTTGCTGTCTCCACAGCTGGACTGTAATATGGGTGAGGGCAGGCTCTATGCTGTGCCCCGCTGCAATCCTAGGAGCAGGGCTGGGCCCAGCAGACCTTCCTGTGCTTGCCAGGACAGTCCTGCTCTGGGCTTCCTACTCGTCCACATGTTCCCCCGCCTCAGACCCTACAGGTGGGAGGCAGGGCAGGGAGCACCACCGGGGCGGTTAGAGCCGGGCCCACAGAGGCTCAGAAAGACCAAATATGTACGTCCAGGCCTCACAGTCAGGGGTCTGAACTCTCTCCTCTGGCTGCAAGTCCAGGGCGGTTCCTCACATGCTAGGCTGCCTCCTACAGGCCCAGGCTCACACACACACACACACCACATGTCACACACATAGATGTGCAAACACATATACATGGGGTTCACTTATGCTAATTATACACACATATTTCCACATGGGCGTATTACATACATATACATACAGAATCAGGTGCATTTCATATAATCGTCCACACACACAAGCACACACACCCACACATGATACACGGGCATGCCAACTATACACAGATGCATTATACCCACAAACATATATTAACACAGAAACACATTATACAAACACATGTATACCTTATTTACAAATCCAAACCCATGTAGATCCTATATTCACAAATATACAAACACACAGCACATACACATACTGTACAAAAACATATAAGATGTAAATATATGCACATAGACACATAAACATGTAACCCATATTTGCATAATGTATGCTCACATAGTCACACAAACATGGGCACATAGCTTCCACATGTTGAAACACACAAACATTTGCACAGCACACAAAACACGTACAAATAAACACCACACACAGAACACATCTGTGCAGACATACACAAGCCCATGTGCACATCCACAGATGCAAAAACTGGCACAGACACACCCACACTCACGTGCACTCCCAAGGACACACACGTGCATGCAGACACACATACTTGTGTGTGCCTGCTGGCCTGGTTGATGGGAGGAGGAGGGGAGAAGGGCCCATGTGCCCAGGTCCTGCGGCTATTGGCTGGCTTAGGGGGTAAGTGTGTTTCCTGACCTCCCGGAACAAGGCTGGGGCAGCACCTGCCTCGTTACATCAGTGAAGGGGGCCGAGGGTATGCAGTCCCCAGCCCATGGAGCGTTGAGGGTCTCCCAGATCTCCTGCCTTGCTCCGGAGCCCCATCCAGGATTAGCACTGGCCACGCTCCCAGGGAGGCCCAAGAAGGTGCAAGATTATGCTCTTTTACAAAGGAGAAAATGGAGGCTTGGCCAAGCGAGTTACATTTTGTGAGCCGGTTTAAGGAGACAGGGGATTTGAACCTGAGTTTGTCAGAACCCGGAACCACGCTGAGCTACACCTCTGAGCGTCTAGGCTTCCCATACTTGTGGCCATGCACACAGTAGGTGCTACATGGATGCGTGTGGAGTGGTCATTGATCTGAAGGACAGCAGCGCTCGGGGTCTGGTGTCTAAGTGGTTGGGGGGCTACAGGGAGAGAGACCCAGGATTCTGAGGCAATGTGGACCTTCCGTATGTTTGGGGACCCTTCCTTCAACACTCCCAGCCCGCAGGTCCAGCCTCAGTGTCTGTTGGGGGCCACCAGCCCAGGGAGGCCCCCACCAGAGGCTCCCAGGCATGGTCCCTTCCGTCCCCCCACCCCCGCCCGCCTCCTACCGCAATCTGGTCTCCCCGCCCACCAACTCTCCCCAGCTGCATGCCTCTCCCTCAGACATTCATTTCAAGGGCTCAGCAGTGTCTCTGCAGGATTTCTTTGCCGCTCAGGCATTTCCTCGAGTGGCCCCTCGATGTTTGCCCTTGTCCAGATGGCATCCAGATGCAAACATCCCTCCTCCTCCCCAGCTCTGGCCGCTCAGCTCCTCAGCTGGGGGAAATTAATACTGACCCCCACCTCACACCCACCTCCCTGCATCCCTGGCTTTGTTTCTCGGGCCTGAGGTCAGGCTCAGGCTGACACCACTGTCTGCTTCTCTCTCCAAAGCCAGGGCTTCTGGCTGTCCTATTATCTGCCTTGCTCCTGGGCCTTTGTTCAATGCAACAGGTAATTGCTCTGTGAGCCAAAGCAAATGTCAGCATGATAATGAGGGTGATATGATGCCGCTCTGGCCCTGGCAAGGAGGGGGAAGAGCAGAGGGTGTGACTGAGTTCAGGGAGCAGGTGGCTAGCACCCTAGACCTCCAGGGGAGGTCCACAGAGATGACCAAATCCAGATGAGGAACAGAGGTGCAGAGAGGGAAACAGATAACAATGATGCTGACAGTTACGGACCAATGTCCACATACAACAACAATATAAAGATAGCTCATTTGGTCCTGTGAGCTGGGCGTGATTATCCCCATTTACGGAGGAAACTGAGGCCCAGAATGGAGAGAAGAGCTCACAGGAGCAACCATCAATAACATAACTTCTATGTGCCAGGCAGTACAGAGAGATCAGCTAACTTAATCCTTGGAGCACCTTGAGAGCTGGACATAATTGTCCCCATTTTATAGATGAGATAACTGAGACTCAGTGAGGCTTAGTAACTCATATATGACCATGTAGCTTTGAAAGTGGCAGAAGTTGGCTGTAAACCAAAGGCTTCCAGAGTCCATGGGGCCTCCTGTGTGGCCTGACTGGGTCAGCGACAGGGCCAGGCCTTCCAGCACTGTCTCCAGAACCCTGTCCTGGCACAGGGACAGCCACCCTGGTGGGAAACATTTCCAGGAGTCTGGGAGACAGTCCTGGGTGGGAATTCCTGTGCCCGGGGGAGACTCACTGTTCCTCAGAGGCCAGGCCCCAGGCCTCCCAACTCTCTGTCCGGTGCTGGACTCTTGACCTGGTGTCAGGGCCAGCAGACGCCAGTCCCCAGAGGACCAGCTCTCAGCTCCCCCGAGAGAGGCAGGCGAGGCCCTTGTTGATCTCACTCAAGCCCTCTGCTTCCCCTTAAAAGTTAATATTTACACACTCTCCACCATTGCTGCTGTGCTGCTGCCGTGGACATCACAGTGGCCAGGGCGGGGGGGTTTCTCTGGTCCCAAGACCCCCTAAATCCCTTTCGGGCTCCAAGATGGGGGCTCATCAGACTCCAGCTAGCCTGATGATGGGACAGTCGTGCTGTGCCCAGATGGACTTCCCTTTCCTTGTGCAGCCAAGCTTCCTTGACAGAAAATGGGGCACTTGGCTCAGGCTCAAGGCTGCTGTGCAGGCATTTCCTAGAACCACGGGGCATCGGACCCCGGAGGTGTGAGGAGCAAGGGCCAGGGGCAGGTTGTGCCCTGCTGAGCCACAGGCAGCTGTGGGGATGCCGATGAGTAGGACCTGCCCAGTAAAAGGCCGAGGTGGGCCTGAGGTGTATAGGAAGAGTCATCTGTGTCCATGGGGGGCTCACCCATCCCTCTGGTCAACATAGCCCCAGACAACACCGGAGCCGGACACGCAGGGTGCCTTAGAGACAGGGCTGGAATGTCTCACCTGCCTGCCTCTCCCAACACCTCCTCCAGGTGGCCTCCCAGTGTGCTGAGGGGTGTGTGCCAGAGCTGCCTGGACTCTGCTGTCCCCTCCACTTCCTTCGGGATTCTAAGTGAGTTTGGCTTTTTCGGGGAAGACCCCAGACTGAGCAGAAGGAGGATCATCCCTGAAGTCAGCAGTCTGGGTGGTCTGGCCACACCTGTGCCCTTGGGGCCCTCAGGTGGGTGGGTGCTCCCTGCCGGAGCTTGCAGGTAAATGTCCGAGAATTACAGCGATGGCCACGGGGAGAGAATGCCGTCACCAGCTGCATGTTGGTGGCCAGGGAACCTGGGAAGGGACACCGTGGCCGACATGCCAGGTCCCGCAGGTTAATGTTTGACCTGGAGCCATGTGTTTTTCCACTGGCTATTTTTATCCTCTGTACCTGGCAGTGGGCAGCAGGCGACCTCCTCTGTGGGCAAAGGAGGGAGGGAGGCGGGTGTCCAGCTGGGGTTGCTCTGGACAAGCAAGGGCTGCAGGGAGGCCAGAGGGTCCAGCGTGGGTGTGAGGGGCAGGGGAGAGAGAGAACAGGAGGGGCCTGGAGCGGGGCAGCTCGCTATACCCCAGCCACATCCCAGGTTCTGCCCTGGGGCCACCCCAGCTCTTAGTTCTTCTCTCCCTGGGAGGATTGGCACATGTGAGGGGATGCAGAGAAGTAGGGGGAAACCAAGAGAGCCTTCTGGGCGTCCACAGCTTTTCAGAAAAGTTAAAAATGCCCGACACCCCCCGCCCCCGCCCCGACCCCCTGTGTTACTCTCATCAGTAATAACACTCTCAGACCCTGGATACCACAAGTGAGAGATTTCTCTCTCCTGAGACACCATGGTCTTATTAAGATGGTGGGAGAAAGTCAAAGCTGCTTGGTCCCCCCCGGCCACACACACACCGCCCGCCCCCCCGGCACTCTGATAGGGAAACACAGCTCTGCTCTCAGGCAGCCCCCAGTCTAAGGGAGTGGGGCCTATGTCTTCACTTAGGACGAGAGCTTAACTCCTTTGCATCCGAGAATCCTAAAATTGAATCAAAGACTCCCACTGGGTCATACAGCTCTGGGCTTCTCAAGCCCTCATTGTCTCTCAGTTTTCCACCTTGGCAATGGGCCTCTGGCCTGCGCCTGCGCCTGCGCCTGCGCTGGCTTTATGACTGTTTACGGCCAGTGGCCACTGAGCCCTTCTCACCCCTGCGGAGGCCTGGGGGAGGGAGGCCCTTGGAGGCGGCTCAGCCTGGGGCCAGCTGATGCCTCAGCGCGCCAGCCGCCGGGCAAAGCCAGCTTCCCTCCTGCCCCACCATAAGGTCCGGAAGGGCTTTCGATTTATACTTGAATCTGGTGGGAATTGGGTCCCCCGCAAACCTGCCCACCAGCTGGCCCCCCAAATCACCAACGGGCTCCCCACCCCAATGCTCGCCAGCACTGGCCTGAAGCAGGCGGGCAGCCTGGTCCTCAGCCTGGAGTCTTCCTCAGAATCTTGCAGGAGAAGGAGTAAGACTCTCTGGGTTAACCAGTCCCGTGAAGGGCTTCCTGGGGTTGGCAAATGAAGGTCCCCAGATCAAGGTGGGATTAGGAGCCTGCAGGAAGAGCAGAGTTCTCCAGGGAGGGGGTCCCAGTTCTCTTACTGTCCTCGCACGATTGTCTTGAGGTAGGGTGTCGAAGCGGGGCTGGGGAACAGGAGACTCTCAGCCAGGGCACAGGGAGTGGGGCCCATTCCTTGGCCTGCAGTGGAGCTCCAAGGCCACCTCCAGCTGGGATAACAGGTCTTTCCCATGGGGGACTGAGCTCCCCACCCCGGCCTACGTTCCTGCATATCTTCCCCTCTCACTGCTCCCTAAACCCCCAGCCTGCTCAGACCTGGGCACCTCTCTACCCTCCAGTATGTGCCAGGCACTGAGCTGGAGCCATTCACCTACAGGCCTCCCTCACTCCTTAGTACAACCTGGAGGGTGAATCTCTTTATCCCCATTTTACAGATAAGGAGACTGAATGGAAGCATCATTAAACAATTAACCCAAGGTCACCCAGCCAGTCAGTGGCATGGCTGGGATTTAAACTCAAGTCTGTCTGACTCTCAATCCAGCTAACTGGGAGATCATATTGGCCATTATAGCCTGTGTATTTTAAATCTCAGTTTTCTCATCATCCCACTCTACCGGAGCCCTCCCCATCAACCTGATCAGAAGATTGAATACAACTGGCTCCTACAACCAACTGGCTCATATTTGTCATCATGAGGAAGTCCTTCCTGGAGTCTAACCTTGGTGCCTCCTGCTGTCTCTTACTCTGAAATCAGGGAAAGTGGAGCAAAGATGGTCCCTGTCCTATGCACTGTTACATGAGACTGTGGCATTCCTCTGTGGCTCTGGAGGGTGGGTTGCTCCTGGCTGCAGAAGCAGGAGTCCCAGACCCTGGGGGAGGAGGGGACTCTGGCTGGGAGAAGGAGGTGTTCTCTTGGGCCTCCTCACAGAGGGGACTTGGGCCTTGCCCGCGGACCCTTCCATTTCCTACTGAGTCTGGGACAGGTGAGGAGCTCGCCAGGATGAAGCCAGGGACTATGAGACCCTCAGAGGGTCCTTGGCTTCTGATGCTGATTAGTTCACTGGGGAAATTTGAGGCTTTGCCTCGGGGGGCACCAAGAGGTCCTGGAATCCAGAAATCCCCACGTGGCCCTTGCACCCCTGGGGAGGAAAAAGCTAAGATGACAGGACCCAGGCTCGCACCCGTTCCCTGAAATGGAGGAATTCTGTTCCTCATCATGGTGAGAAGGGAGGGGGAATTCCAAAGACTCGGCTCCAGGGCCCTGGCGTGGGACCCAGGTCTTCCATTTCTTAGAAGCACACTCACTGCTTTCCGGGAGAGCCCTCCTGACTGCTGGCTTCCTCTGGCTTCATGGCTGAGTGTGGCAGGTGGATCAGATCATCCATCTCCATGCTTGGAGACAGGGTAGAGTGGACACAGTTTGGCTCCTGTGGCTCCCTGTGGCCTGGGAGATTGGAATGAGGAAAAAACCCTCACCCCTGAGCCCATCGGAACCTCCTCTTTCAGGCTGCCATGCCCTAAACGCCCCAGGACCAGAGGATGAGCTGTCTCCTGCAGCCCACCCCTTCTCGAGAAGGGCGGCAGGCCCACACCACAGAGGGGAGAGGGGCAGCCAGGGCATCCTTGTCCATTGGCCTTATCATTCTTGGGGCATTCTGAGTCTCCTTCACCCCCTGGTCCGGTGGACACTGGTTTTCTCTGTCCTGGGCTGGGGCCCTGAGGAATTCAGAGCAGGATCAGACAGAGGCCCTCAAGGCAGGAGACGTACTCATGCCCATGGGTTACAGACCAGACACCAGTGTTATGCAGAGAGCAATAATAACAGACTTTCCAAACTGGGGCACTTGGGCTTCCCTGGTTGCGCAGTGGTTAAGAATCCGCCTGCCAATGCAGGGGACACGGGTTCGAGCCCTGCTCCGGGAAGATCTCACATGCCGCGGAACAACTAAGCCCGTGAGCCACAACTACAGAGCCCGCGTGCCACAGCTGCCGAAGCCTGTGCTCCTAGAGCCCGTGCTCCGCAACAAGAGAAGCCACCGCAGTGAGAAGCCTGTGCACCACAACGAAGAGTAGCCCCCCTTCTCCGCAACTAGAGAAAGCCCGTGCGCAGCAATGAAGACCCAACGTAGCCAAAAATAAAAAAATAAATATTTTTAAAAATGGGGCACTTTATGTAGATTGACCCATTTAACCCTCAAAACAACCCTGGGGATTCAATACTATAATATCCACATTTACAGATGAGGAAGCTGAGGCCCAGCGTGGTTGCATAACTGGCCCAGGGGCTTCCAGCTAGGAAGCAGGATGGGAACCCTAGTGGTCTACCCCAGAGCCTACATTCTTACCCTCTACACCAGCACTGCCCAGTACAGTAGCCACTAACCTCATGGAACTATTTAACTGAAATAATTAAAATGAAATACAATTAAAAATTCAGTTCCTCAGTTACACCAGCCACCTTTCAAGTACTCTGCAGTCACACGTAGCTAGTGGCTACCATATTAGATAGTGCAGATACTGAACATTTCCGTCATCCCAGAAAGTTCTGTTGAACAATGCTGGTCTACTCTCTACTGTCTCTTCAGAATCAAGATGGAACAATGGAAACTCATCCTTCAGTTGATAGATAAAATAATAATTAACAGTGTGGTAATAATAGCTCTAATTTACCAAGCTTCCTACGTGCCAGGCAGAGTGCCAAACCCATAATCCTTGCTCAATCCCAGGCTCAGGAAGGTTACCCAAAGTCACAGTAGCTAGGAAGTGAATCCAAGTCTGGGTGACCCTGGTCTGGTCCTTCCCCCTCCTGCTCCACCCCATGCCAAGCCCCCAGGAGTTCATAGCCCCTGGGGAAAGGAGGGGAAGGCAAATGCATGCATTTCACAAGAACAGGGATTAAATAAATCAGCACATAATTAACATCATCACATTTCCTCAAGCCTGTTGACCAGAACATCATGCTAATGAGGTCATGGTCTTGATTTTGAGCCCTGTGAGCATTACTTCACTTCACAGGAAAGAACCCTCACTCCCTGCCCTGAGGGCTGCAACAGGCCCCCAGATATTGTGATTAGGAGGCTGGGAGGCTGTGGAGGTGTTTCACCATAGCCTGTGGCCTGCTATCAGAGGCCAGCCCAGGGAAAATTGTTTTAGGCAGGGCCAAGCTGGAGAAAAAGCCCTATTAAGTGCTGGCAGGTGCATGTCTTCCGGACGACGGAGATGGCAATGTCTTCCTCCTCTGGAAAGGATGAAGTTAGCAGAAAGCAAGTCCTGAGTTTGAAGAAAAGATGCAGCGGGAGATAGAAAAGAGCTTCTGAGACATGCTTCTTCTCAGGTAAAACTTTGGTGGGGGACATGGGGTTTATAGGGACTTTGGAGGGTTTGACTTGGGTGGGGAAATCTGCCTTTAGTATCCCATAAGGATTGTTCTATTGTGGGAAAGTTAGGTTCAACTATATGTCAACCACCATATGTCACCTGGAGAGATAAGGACCAGTAAGTGATAAGAGCAGAGCGTTCAGCAGAGAGCTTCTCCCTGACAGACTGAGGTGATGAAGTCATGTGCCTACACAGGGCCAGACATGTGGTGGGTCTCAGTAGGTGCTGATTGGTTTAAATGATCTCTCTCCTTAAGCAAATTTTTACTGGGCCGGCATAGCACCAGGACTGGGGGACTCTGATGAGTTGCTAAAGGCACCAGCCAATGACTGGCCATGCAAGTCAGGATAGGCTATGCTGTGCTGCAGTAACAAATGAGCCCTGAAATCTCAGTGGATTCACACCACAAAGGTTTGTTTCCTGCTCACACAATTTGGCCAAGGCAGACTGGCAGGGGTTCTGCTCCACAAAGTCATTAGAGATCCTGGATATTAGATCCATCATTTTCAACAGGTGGCTTCCATGGTTGTGCCTGCAGGGGCAGAAAAGAGCAGGAGAGCTGTGCGCTGGCTCTCAAATGCTCTGGCTCTGAAGTGACAGATTGCATCTCTGCTCATAGCCTATCTGTCAGAGTTAGTCTTGTGGTCCCACCTAATGGTGAGGGACTGGGAAGTAAGGTGGCGGGGGGGGGGGCATGTGGGTATGTGGTGAAGAGAAAATGTCTCTGACATTTCACCACTTCTCTCAAAACCCATTTTCTTCTCCTGTAGAAGGACTCTGAGGTGCCTTTTAGCTCTGGGATTCCAGGTCTCCATGGAATGTTATTCCACAAATATTTCTTAGGTATCTTATCTAAATGATGAACATCCTCAGTGGTGCTTGATCCTCCCCTATCAGAGCTGGAATTGACGTTTTTAAACAATCAAAAGTTATCTGACAATCCAATTTAAAAATGGGTAAAACATATGAACAGACAGCTCATCAAAGAAGATATACAGATGGCAAATAAGCCAATGAAAAGATGCGCAGTGTCATTGGTCATGAAGAAAATGAAAATTAAAACAACAATGAAAAACCACTATATACTTTTTATTAATAGAATGGCTAAAATTTTTTAAAAGTTGGCAATATCAATTGCTGGTGAGGCTGTGGAGCAACAGGAACTCTCACTCATCCCTGGTGGGAATGCAAAATGGTAAGAAGCCACATTGGAAAAGAGGTTGGAAGTTTCTCATAAAACTAAACATAGTCTTATCATATGATCCAACAATTTCACTCCTAGGTATTTACTCAACTGATTTTAAAACTTATGTCCACACAAAACCCAGCACAGGAATATTTATAGCAGCGATTTACTTAGAATTGCCAAAAATATAATTGCCAAAGAACCAAGATGTCCTTTAATAGGTGAAGAGATAAACAAAGTGGTATATCCACACAATTTAATACTACTTAGCAATAAAAAGAAAAGAGCTATCAAGCACACAAAGACATGGATGAATCTCAAGTGCTTATTACTGAGTGAAAGAAGTCTTGAAAAGGTCCATACTATGTGATTTCATTTATGACATTAGGGAAAAGGCAAAACTGTAGAGATGGTAAACAGATCAGTGGTTGTCATGGGTTTGGGGTAGGAGGGTTGAATAGGTAAAGCACAGAGAATTTTGTAGGGTGGTAGGAGTATTCTGTGTGATAGTGAAATAGTGGATAAGTACTGTGATTGTCAAAGCCCATAGAAATTTACAGCACAAAGAGTGAGCCTTGGGCTTCCCTGGTGGCACAGTGATTAAGAATCCGCCTGCCAATGCAGGGCACACGGGTTCGAGCCCTGGTCTGGGAAGATCCCACATGCCGTGGAGTAACTAAGCCCGTGCACCACAACTACTGAGCCTGTGCTCTAGAGCCCGCAAGCCACAACTACTGAGGCTGCATGCCACAACTACTGAAGCCCGTGCACCTAGAGCCCATGCTCCGCAACAAGAGAAGCCACCACAGTGAGAAGCCGGCACACCGCAACAAAGTGTAGCCCCCGCTCGCCACAACTAGAGAAAGCCTGCACACAGCAACGAAGGCCCAACGCAGCCAAGAATAAATAAATAAATAAATAAATAAATAAATAAATAAATAAATAAATAAAAAAGAGTGAGCCTTAATGTATGCAAATTTTAAAAAATCATTTAGGGGGCTGGGAGATCGCAGGATAGAACACAGAATGTGAGAAAAGAATCTAACTGTATTACAAAAGTATAAAACCACCTCCTTGAATGGGATGGGAGGAAATGTACTAAGTAACTCTGGGAACGAATGGAGTCTGTAAGACTAAAGACGAAGGGAGCTGCACATAGCACTGTACTCTAGTTGATAAAGTTGTTTCCCATGGAAATATGGGTTAACAATCTGAAGTAATATACACGTATACTGGAATTGAACATTTAAGTAAATGGATGGCAGATAGGAGCCAGTTTCCTCACTGTTGGAGTGAAAGGTTTCAGTAAGAGGAGGAGCCTAGAATGATCCATGTGGTAATGGATTAGATTTGGGGACATAAGTACAGACTCATGTCTAATTTAATACAGATATGGATGGTTACATAAGAAATACTTACAGAAATGTGTATTATACACATGATTTAGTAAAGACATATATTTCTTTTCTCTGTCAGCTGGGAGTGTCTATAAGCAACTATACCCCAGTAGTGACAAGCACACCTAGTGCTCAGATCTTGGTTTCTAATACCATTCTTCATTTGAAGAAACCAGGGCTCCCTGGAGAAAAGACTGAGTCTAGGACTGGGGCAGGAAATATACAAGATGAGCCCAGAGTATCTTACAGTGCCAGGAAGTAAGAAAGTGCTAAAAACAAAAAACAAACAAACAAACAAACCAAAAACCCCACAAGAGGCAACTGAAAGAATGCCAGTGGCCAAAGATGGAACTTGAGAAATGAAATAAAGTAGTTTTGTACTATAACCCAAATATAAAATAAATTTCCATGAGCCCATAACTGATATAAATAAATGATTAAATAAATCAATGGGGGAGAAGAGACAAAATTTCCTGTGCAGAAGAATTCCAAATATCCAGGATGTAGATATTTCACTCTCAAGGAGGTAGAACATAGCTCCCTCCCCCTTAAGTGTAAGCTCTGCGTAGTGACTTCCTTTCAAAGAGGACAGTACGGAAAAGATGGGGTGAGGGGAGGCAGTAACTTTAGGATAGAAAAAGCTGACGAACACCACCTCAGCCATGTGATCAAAGTCAATATCAACGGTGATAAGTCATATTGATGGTATGTACCGTTGATATGATGTGATGAAAATGGCACTTTATCTGTGTTCTTCCTCCATAAACTCCTAACTCAAGCCTAATCGTGAGAAAAACATCAGACAAATCCCAATTGAGGGATGGACACTCTACAGAATACCTGACCAGTAGGTCTCAAAACTGTCAAGGTCATTAAAAACAAGGAAATGAGGAGACTGTCACAACCAAGAGAAGCCTAAGAAGCATGAAGACTAAATGTAGTGTGGTATCCTGGATGGTATCCTGGATAGTGTCCTGGAAGTGGAAAATGACATTAGTAAAAACTAAGGAAATCTGAATTTCCTTAGGAAATTAGGAAGCATGGATTTTAGTTAATAATAATGTGCCAATGTTTCTTCATTAATTGTAACAAACATACCATACTAATTAAGATGTCTATTATAGGGGAACCTGGGTATGGAGTGTATGGGAACTCTGTATTATCTTTGCCATTTTTCTGGAAATCTAAAATTATTCTAAAGTAAAGGATTTGTTTTTAAAATGTTACTTGAAATCAAGTTGAAAAAAATAATGTGATGATGGGCTTCCCTGGTAGCGCAGTGGTTGAGAGTCCGTCTGCCGATGCAGGGGACACGGTTTCGTGCCCCGGTCCGGGAAGATCCCACATGCCGCGGAGCGGCTGGGCCCATGAGCCATGGCCGCTGAGCCTGTGTGTCCGGGGCCTGTGCTCCACAACAGGAGAGGCCACAACAGTGAGAGGCTTGCGTGCCGCAAAAAAAAAAAATGTGATGGATTAAACTGGGTTAAAAAAAATTTGATTCTGATGTGATGAGTTTAATTGACTTTAAAAGGACTGTGAATAAAACTACAGAAAGCCACAGCTTTCTTTATCACAGCTGAAGAAAGGAAGGAAGTGGCTGTTGGCATTGAGACAGGTCAGGGGCAACCTGCTTTTTTGATCTTTTCTGTTGTGCCCCTGTTGATTCAAAGAAATAAAATGTAAAACGAAAGCAAAACCAAAACGCACTGAACAAGCAGCATGATCAGAATAACTGCCCTCTTCTGAGGTAAACTTTTTGAACGATAACCTCATGCATGTGTGTAAGTTCCAGTGTTCTTTTATGAAAACCGCCCCCCTCCCAACCCGCCAACCCTTCAGACCCCACCTAATCAAGGACATGTTGCTCCTTGTTCCCTGGGGTGTGCAGGAGAGCAGGCAAGGTGGTGCCGTGGACAGAACACGGGTGTCAGAGCCCCGTGGCACTCACCAGCTGTGATTCTGGAGATAACCCAACCGCCCTCAGCATCTGTTCCCTCATCACCATAATGGGGGCCTGAAATTGCCACATTGCGCGTGGTGGAAAATTGGAAAGGATGTATGTGAGCTAATAAGGCCAGCGTCGGGCACGTCAAAGGCCTTCCATGAATGGTGGTGACTATTAGCAGAGGAGCTTCGGGGCAAGCAGATTAATCCAGATGACCTGGATCGGACTGTGTAGACAACAGGAGGGAAAAGGTCTTGTTGACCGAGCTGCCCAGGAAGGCCCATTCTGCAGGTGCTCAGCGTGTGGATGGGCAGGAAGGGACAAGGGGTGAACTTCAGGTGCGAGAATCACAGGAGCAAACACAGGAGGTGGATGGAGAGGCAGCCCTCAAGCAGGGAAGGAGAGGGAGGCCTGGAGGGGCCAGGGAGAGGGCCCAGGGGTGGGCAGGGCCTCCATACGCTGGTAGGAAACCCCTGTAGTGTTTACCAGCCTAAGTGACCTCTCGGGTAACCCCGGTAACTTTTGAAAAAATAAATGGTAGGTGATGGCGCTTCTGGAGAAAGAGAATCGACCAAGGCTAGAACCTGCACCAGGGCAGAGAGGGGCCCCAGTGGGTCTTCAGCAGCATTTCTCTTGGGGAAGTCTAAATGGTCACGGCCACCATTAGGGCCTTTGCCCTCCAGGACGGCCTGTTCCCTGAGTCTACCTGAGGCCTTGAGCCTCAGGTGGTCCAGTCCACTCACCGAATGGGGAGGGACACAGAGAATGCGCCTGCACTCTCAGACTGGGCAGGAGGAGGGAAGGGCTGAGGACAGGAGCTGTGTCTCCACATTTAGGCTGGAGGCTGCTGTGGGCAGGGGCTGGTTCTTTCCCATCTGCTGGGGGCTCCTTGGGGGCTAGGTTGAGTCTTCTCCTCAGTTTCTCCCTCAGGATCCTGCATGGAGATCTACCCCAATGCATTCTTGAGATCTGGGGCCAAAGCTCCTGCTTACTTAACAAAATGTCCTCCACAAACTGGATCAAAGGACAAGGGCTAAAATTAAATAAAGAGGGGATTTTGCTATTCTTCAACATTCCATAGTTTCAAAACACTTCACTCTGGCCTTTGCTAGGTCTTGGGGTTGGGTGGCAGCAGGAAGTGCCAGGGATCTAGGTCTTGACAAAATAAATCCCTCTCCCAGCCACCTTGGCCGGCAGAGCTGAGGCGGCCCACGTGGTAGAGTTTTCCTGGGGCCGCCAGGCCGAGGCCATCGTAAATAGTTTAACTGTGTTTACGTAGCAGTAACATGCGTGTTACTGTTCACAGCGACTGCATTCCAGAGGGCAATCGTGGGTGATTTGCCTTGCGGCGCACAGCCGCCAGTCTCTATGGTGGGTGGGTGGCCTCTGGGGCCCAGCTCCGCTCTCCCAGGAGGACTGTTTTTAAAGAGCTTCTCCTACCTTGCCATGCCCTACCATGTGTGTGTTCCAGATCTGGGGATTCCTCAGCAGCCTTCCCAGGGCCCTTTGAGGAGTCCGAGGCAGCTGTCAGAGGCGAGGGCCTCTGAAGCCGTGGGCCATCCCCTCCCCTCCTCTCGCCTCTCCAGCCAGGCATCCGGTGTTTGGAACTTGCCCATCTCGTTCATGGAGATGGATGGACACAGGTTGCAGCCCTGTTCTCAGTGCTGGCCCTGGTACCCGCAGCGGCAGCAGCGCCCAGCCAAGATACTAACAACAGCTAACCTTTGTGGAGCCTTATTAAGTACCGTTTTTCAAGCCTCATAGCTCAAAGGAAGTGCTGTCATGAGCCCTTTTTACAGACAACAAAACCGAGCTAAGGAGAGTTTATACAACTTGCTCAAGGATGCACAGTGGGTAAGGGGCGGAGTCAGACTCATCCAGGCAGCCTGCACTCCCAGCCACCACACTTTTCTACCTCTCTCGTGCCATGAGCACTGCCCGCAAGGGTCTGGCTCCTGGATGGGGCAGGGTGGTCGATGGGGAGATGGAGTGCCGGAAGCAGAGGATTGCTGGGTATCTGTGCGCACTCCCACTGACACATGCCATGTGCATGCAGGTGCATGCATGTCTCTCACACAAACATGTACATATGCATGGGTCCCCACCCACACATGTGCTCCTCCTATATGTTTTTTTTTTTTTTTCCGGTACGCAGGCTTCTCGCTGTTGTGGCCTCTCCCGTTGCAGAGCACAGGCTCTGGACGTGCAGGCCCAGCGACCATGGCTCATGGGCTTAGCCGCTCCGTGGCATGTGGGATCTTCCCGGACCGGGGCACGAACCCGTCTCCCCTGCATCGGCAGGCGGACTCTCAACCACTGCGCCACCAGGGAAGCCCTATATGTATTTTTATAATCACCTTCACACAAACACAAGCGCATGCATACATATCTATATCTTCACCCTCTATAGATGAGTCCCCCACATGTGCGGTCTTACCCAGACCCACATAAATGCAGATGTGTACACCAACACTTGTGTGTGGAGTGTGTCCCACCACTCTGCTAACCAAGAGCATCCTTCCTTTCCCTCACCTCCAAGCTAAGTGTCAGCTCTAGCACAAATGAGGCAGAATTGAATTTTCTCTCAATATCTCCTGTGTTCACTCAACCAGTATTTCCTGAGTACCCACTGTGCGCAGGGCCTTATGGCAGGGACTGGGGTGGAAGACAGAAACTGGGGCTCAGCCCAGCCTCTCAGGGGCACCATATTCAGGTCAGAGGAGGGCCACCAGCCAGTGGTGGCCTGTCATCCCTGTTGCCGAGAGCCAGCCTGGGGGATGCAGGCTCAAAGCGGGCTCCAAGTTCCTCTCTGGTGACAATGTACGTGCCTCTGGAGGCCAAGCTGCCTGTCTGATTCTGGGCACCCACAGGACCCCGGGCTTTCCTGCAGGCTTGAGGTCTGCACGTGTCCCATCCGGGGACTCTGGATGCCTCTGGCAGGGCCTGGGACCTCTCCCCAACATGCTCACAGCGAAAGCAGCAGCACAGCCAAGCTGTGTGAGTCACCAGGCAGGCCACACCCGGAACAGTGTGCTGGCTTGCCTTTGTCCACACAGCTTCCAAAAAGGTCCATGGCACGAGTCTTCCTGATGCCCGGCCCCTCTTCCAGCCCTACCATGCCCTGCACTGTGGGTTACACATGGCTCCTCCCTGGCAATGAGGGGCCAGACCTTTTACTCTATGTCTATTACCCAAGTGCCATGCCAAGGCGAGCTCCTCATTTGCGAGCTGGGAGCCAAGCAAACAACCTGCTGGCCAGGACTGGCTGGATGGGTGACCCAAAGGGCCCATACTTATGAGGGTCCAAGACTGGTTTAAGGTCTGCTCTTGCCATCTTGAAATTCTTAGTAGTTTTGAACAAGGCCCCCCAAAATGATGTAGCCGGGCCTGCCACTGGCTGAGGCTTTCTGTGGATGTTAGCAACCCTTTCCTGCCCCCTCCCACCTACCCTGGCCAGGACTGGCTGGATGGGTGACCCAAAGGGCCCATACTTATGAGGGTCCAAGACTGGTTTAAGGTCTGCTCTTGCCATCTTGAAATTCTTAGTAGTTTTGAACAAGGCCCCCCAAAATGATGTAGCCGGGCCTGCCACTGGCTGAGGCTTTCTGTGGATGTTAGCACCCCTTTCCTGCCCCCTCCCACCTCCCCCCAACCCACTGCCCACCTCCCCCAGCCTTCCTGCCACTCCTGCATGCCCCCAGCTGCCCTGCCACTGCCAGCTCTGCCTCCTGCCCCGGGCTGGCCCCGACCACTGAGATGTGGGCGGCTGTGGTTTCCCGGCACCCACAGCGCGGCCGCAGTGTTTGAAGATGAACTTCAGTGGTGTCCTCAGACTGTGTTCCTTCTGTCGCCCAGCCTGTGGTCACCCTGGCCGGCTCCTGCCCCACGGTTGCTTGCCTGCCTGCTGCCACCCAGGCCATGAAAAGCGGAGGAGGGGGGCCCCCAGCCAGTACTCAGCTTCTGGTTCACAATCCACGTGCGGACGGCTCAGCCCCAGCCCCACCCTGCTGGACACGGGCTGGGTGCTCTCTCAACCTCAGTGACCTCAGCTGTGAAATGGGGATTAAGCAGTCCTCCCAGCAGCATTGGTGGGAGGATTCCTGGTAACACATAGGAAGCATCTGGTAGGAGCCTGGCACGGAGTGGGTGCCTCGAGAGCATTTTGTTTCAGCTGCTCATTAGTTCAGCATTTACCGAGTGCCAGGCCAGCAGAGAATGGAAGGCGAGGCCCTGCTGAGGGAGCTCACAGGCTGAGTGCGGAGCGGGTTGGGTGGCTGAAGGCAGAAAAGCAAGTGGCTTAACTAGGATGCAGACAGAATACTGGAGTGGGAACTCGAGTGGTGGGAAGACCGAGGCCCAGGGAGAGGAGGTGATTTGCCTACACTAGATCTCAGCGGTCTTGTTCCTCGGCCCACCAGACACCCCTCACTGACAGGCTGCACCGTGTCCCTGGTTATGCAGAAATCACGCCAGGCTTGGTACTCAGCAGCTGTGGCCGTGTGGATGGGTGTGTTCCAGCTTCCGTCCTCAGGGCATGAGCTGGGGTGTTCTGGGTGGGATGTGGACATCACCCATGCCTCTGCCCATCCCTTCAGACCACTGAGTATTTATTAAGCACCCCCGTGTACCCAGCACCTGCAGAGGCTCAGTGACCATCCTTGGGCACAGCACAGCAGCCCTTGATATCTAGGTGGATAGAATCTAAAAATTGAACATCTATGAGATAATCCATACCTCACCCATCAAAGTGAAGACCAGTCGTACATGGAGTAACTCTTCTGTAGCATTCGTTTTAAATTAGGGGGGAAGAAAAGGCTTACGATATAACCGAGAAGGTAGCATAGAACTTTGGCTTTTTGATCAGATGATTTAAACTCTTGTCCGAAAAAAGCTTGTTATCAATGTAAAATTTCTTTTGGGGGGGAAACATATCAAATACTTCTGAATGAGAAGTAAATTATATTCTTCACTTCTGTATACCCAATATAAATCCCTGCCCTTTGGCCTTTTGGAGCAGTGATGAGGCAGCTGACGTCCCTCCATTTCCATGTCCCATGGCCCTGGGCACTACTGGGTAAGTGACAGCCAGGCGCAGACCCTCTGCCCATCACTCCTTCCAATTCCCAGACTCTCCTCTTGCCCAATTCTTCAGGTCACTCATCTTCCAGGGGCTCAGCCCACTCCCAGCAGGTTTAGTGAGGACAGAAAAGCCCTGGGAATGACTTACTGAAAGCAGAGGGTTGAGAAGGAAGGTCTTGGTGGTCACTAAAGGCAGTTTGAGCAGGGCAGTGGTGTGGCCAGCGTCATCTTGAGAGGCTCACTCTGCTGGGATGTGGAGAAGGGGCTGCGGGGTGACGGTGGACACAGGAAGAGCTGATAAGAAGGAATTTCAATAGTCCAGACACCGGCCTATGGGAGCCTGAGCTCTGGGACGAGTAGGGAGGCCTCCAAAGAGGCTTGGAGATAGAGCCCTAGCCCTCCTGCCGGCCGTACCCCCATGCCCTGGCAGCATCCATCCTTCCCTCGCTGAGTCCTTGTCCAGACTGTGGTCCCCAGGGCTCAGAATTATTCAGCCTGGGAACCAGGCAGTGAGTCTTATGTCTGCCCCAGGCCACAAAATGGATTATATATATTTTTTATTAGCTGTCCCTTATTAATTCATAATTGCAATCGTGTAACATTTAATAAAGACACAAAGCGATCCCCATCGCTGCCCCACAATCATTCATAAGCTAACAAGATGGAGCGGCTCATAAAAAAGGGCCGTTAAAAAAAATTCCGCAGAAATGGAAAGCAGGAGGTGATGCAAGCCGTGGTTAACAAAGGCCGGGGAGGCGTGAGCGGGTGTGAGCGGAATAACCCAGCCCTGATAAGCCGCAAAGCAGAGCCGGCAGCTCCCGCCCCCCTCTGCCGCCTGAGTCAGAGAAGCCAGGATGTGTTCAAAATCTAGCAATGTAATTAGCAGGTTGCATCATGCCCCTCGATTATAAATTACAATAGGCACAAAGAGGGTGGATGGAAGAGCAGGGATTATGTGGGTAACTCAATCCTGGTGCCCAGGAGGGGGCTGGGAGCTGCCACCCAGCCACCCAGCCACTCGACCCTAGTAGTCTCTGCCTGCCGTGTCACAAGGTGATGAGAGGCTTGCTCAATGCCTGCTTTGTGTAGCCTGGGATAATGATTTACAAACTCGAGGAATCAGGAGGTGCGAAAAGAAGATGACCCTCTTAACCCGGCCATTGTCTACCCGCCCCCCACCCCCGCTGGAATGCCCAGCCCCCGCCCGCCCAGTGCACCTGTGCACACGGATGCTGTTTGGGGATGGTCCAGGTGAGGAGCCCTCATAGGGGCTGAGCCGATAAGATCTAAAGGGGCTGAGCAGGGCGTTTGGAGACACCATCAGGGATGACTGACACTCAGCAAACAGAGATGGACTGTGGTGATGCTGAGATTTCTCTGCAGAGCACTAGGGGAAGGGGGAGTGGACAGGAGCTCAGGGTTGATGACAGAGCCAGCTCTGTCCTGAGTCCAACCCTTGGCTCTGCCACCAGCAGGTTGTGGGAGCCTGGACAAGCCACTTCTCCTCTCCAATCCTCATTTTCCCAACTTCAATCCATCAGCTAGCTGTACGACCAGGGCAAGCCATTTCCCATCTCCATGCCTCAGTTTCCCTACCAGGCCTGGCCAGAGCTGGCTGTGTGACCTGAAACAAGCTCACTTCAGTGTAAGTGGGAACCTCAGTGTCCCCATTTACCATGACAGCAGTGACTCAGACAATCTTAAAAGTCCAGTTTGGACTTTCTCTGGGTCTAGAATAAACTTTTTCCCCCAAAGCTAACCAACTAGCCAGGTAACCTGCACCTTGGAGAGCAGGGAAACGGGACGGGCCGCTCTGCAATCTCGCCATCTGCATGAATCAGATTCTGGTGAGACAGAGGGAAGTCAGCACAGGCACGCGGCAGGCTTGGGCAAAGCGAGGTGCCGGTGGCACCATTCCCCACAGCCTGGGAGACACGCCCTTTACTTCCTCCTGGTGGCAAAGATTTCCCCTTTCTGTCTGGCCTTTGCAAACAGCCTTTACTCCACAATGTTTTCTTAGCAGCCCTATTCTTCCACACGGAAAATAGTCCCATGAACTTTATTATCTCTGCAGAGGAAGGACAGGATATAGATGTGCCCTTAAGTTCAATGAACTCTGCTCTCTGGAAAACCAGAGTTAGAGCAACTACCCAATGGGAAATTTTTTTGAACAAGCCCCAGCCCCAGCAGAGTTTCATTCTGAATCTGAGAGAGAGATCGTAGCTGCCCCCTGAACTGTGAACTCAGCCACTCTGGGGCCTCCATGTCTTCTCTCTGGGCCTCAGTTTCCTCAATTCTAAAATGATAGGAGAGGAGTGGGTACTCTCAACAAGTAGCTGGAGGTTGGGATGGAATCCCAGTGAGCACTGCCTTTACTCAGGCCCAGCATCTCGCCCCTGGACTGTCGTACAGGTCCCCGGTCTCAGCCCCAACGTCCCTTTGCCTCTGCAGCCACAGGACGTGGCTGAAACTCGTGACTCTGATCACACTCTGCCCCATCAAAGTCCCCCTCCCCAAAGTCCCAGGCCAGGGCCCCACCAGAAGGTCCCCAAGTTACCCTGAATGGCAGGTCCCTTCCCAGCACATCCCCGGCTATTTCACACCTCCATGCCTTTACACATGCTGTTCCTCCCGCCCAGATTACCCTTCCCTCCCCTTGTTCAACTGGCCAGTTCAGATTCAGCCTTTGGGACCTCACTCCTGTGTCGTCAGCTCCCAGAAGCCCTCATCCGAGTGTTCCTTCCGTGCTCGCCCACCTGAGCAAAGCTCCATCTCAGCAAGTTCCGTGTCAGATTGCAAAGCAGCCTCTGTACTGCATCTCCACTCGACCGTGAACTCCAGGGCTGTACCTGCATACAGTCAGCGCCCAGAAGTGTCTTCCTTATTGAACTGCTGCCTTTTCCCACAACAGCAAAGAGGCAGATATAGCCTGAGGCCCTGGACTGGGAGCGAAGTATGGAAAACTAACTCATTCATTCATTCACTTACTCATCTGTGTAACCTGAGTATGTGTAGTGAAGGGAGAGGGGGAGTGCCAGGCCCATCCACTTTGAACATTTCCCAGAAGACACTTCCAGAAGCCCCTGACCTTGGGGAGAAAAATGTCCCTGAAGCCACGCCCCCCAGTTCAGGCCAACCCCCAGGTAGACAGTGGCAGTGGGGTAGCTCTCCTGTCTGCTTAGCCCAGCAGGCCCTGCACCTTATCAGCTGCCATCTCCCTGCTCCCTCAGTTAAGAGAAGCTGGGTGTGAGGAGGTGGTGACAGGGAGGGGGCCACCCGAAGGCCTCTGCCCACCTGTCAGGAGCTCCCCCAGCACATCCTCCTGTTGATGAGGCAACCGTCCTTGTATCCACATCGCCCAGGCAGGTGAGTACTCTGCTCCCATGTCAGGATGACATTAGATCCCTAAGTCGTGACCTCACTCAGGCATCTGTCCTTGGTACCTGTCTGCTTCTGAGCAGAGAGCCAAAATATCAGCAGAGACAGAGCACCTGGATACCCTTCCCAGCAACAGCAAAACACAGAACAGGTGTAGTGCTTGCATTTGATCAGACAGAAAACGTGGACTCGAAGTGTGGACACGCCCACCCGAGGTCCTACAGCTCCTGTGGGCCTGCTTCAGCCTGTAAAGTACATCCTTTCCTTCTTTCCCCACCCTTGGGTGTTGAGTCGTGCCCCATATTTGGTATTTACCACATCCAATGTAGGTGGAGATGTGAGTGACATTAATGACTACATATATTAGACACCTACTATATACCTGGCACGGTTTTAAGTACTTTATTTTCATTCATTCAATCAATAATATTTATTGAGCGCTGGGCTCTGTTCCAGATGCTGGGGGTATGGCATTAAGCAAGGCAAACAAAGTTTCTGCCCTCAGAAACTTTCTAGTGGGAGAAACAGAATAATCCAAGAAGTGAGTAAATAGAAAATAGTCTAGGTGGTGAAAAGTCAGTCAGGAGAATGGATGATCAGTGAAGGCCTTTGATTTGGTGACATTTGAGCTCACCCCTGAAGATGTTGAGGGTGGGAGTACGGGACTATCTGGAGGACAAAAAATGCTAGGCAGAGGGAACAGTAAGTGCAAAGGCCCTGGGACTGGAACATGCTTGGTGTGTTCAAAGAACAACGGCTGTGTTTGGAGCAGAATAAGAGAAGAGCAGAGCACAGAAGATGAGATACTGTGTGATATTAGCTGTGTGTTAACTCATTTAATATCACAGCAATGCCGAACACCAGGAACTATTGTTATTCCCTTTAGCTGATGAGAAGACTGAGGTACAGAGAAGGAAAGGAATCTGCCTAAAGTCACACAGCAGACACGTAGCTCTGTACTAATGATTTGTGAGCATCCTTCATGGCCCAGAGCACTGGTTCCCAGTCCCAGTAGGAACTGAAGTCACCCAGGGAGCTTGCAAAGAACCCGATTATCAGGTTCCTAATTTTAACAAGCTGCCTGGGTGATTATGACAGAATCTTCATGACCCCAGCTTTGGTGAGCCGGGAGATGGCTGTGGGCAGGCTGGGGTGGAGGATCGAGCACTGGGCGAGGAGCCTAACCCCAGCTCTTCTGTGATCTCTGAGTGGCTGCAGTCCCTCTGAACCTCAGTCTCTTCATCTGTGAAATGAGAGGGTTGAACTCCACCAATGCATTCCCCATGTGCTTGATAGCAGTGGACTTCTCTATTCAGTCAGGTCTTAGGTGGAGCCCACAATATGATACAAGTCAAATGAGCTTTATTTTGGGGGGTGGGGTGGGCTTCAGGCCATTATACCCTTGGCAGCCTCCGAAGCACAACTTACCAATTCCCTGAGTTGCAGTCTGTGGAGAGCATAGGCACCTGGCCAGACGCTTTGGGTTCTAGATATCCATCCTGGGTTCTCTCTTCAAGCAGTGGCCCCTGGAATGACCCCAAGTCCCTGGTCTTATAAATATTGCTTCAGGAGCCCTCCAAGTAGGCTGCTCCAAACCCAGGCTCTGAGCTCTGGGGAGGCCTGTGTGCTGATAATGGGATGGCGGTGGGAGGTGAGGGAACCTGGGGCTGGCACACGGTCAGCCCCCTTCAACTTGTCAGATTCCTTTACCTGCTTGCTGTCCTTGCTGGGGAGTGGGAGGTGGAATGTCTGAAATACTTGGGATGATCTTTGGACCAGTTGTTGAAGACCAGTATAGTGGGTAGCAGCTGGTCAGGGCAGGAATTTGCTTTCATAAGCGCAGGGCCTCTGACGTCTTGGCTTGACCCTCCTTCCTTGCCTTGGGATGGTAAGAACATCTCTGCACGAATGGGCCCCTGGAATTGGCCAGGTCCTTCCTTGCCAAGATCCCGCCCTTTGGCTATTTCACAGGTGAGGAAAATGAGGCTGGCGAGGTCAAGAGATCTGCCTGGAGTCACGTGGCTTCATAAGTGGTGAGATCAATCCTCAAACCTCAAGTCCAGGGCTTCACCGGCTGGTACTGGGGTCCTCTTGGACAGGGGGGAAAGATACCCTGCAGAAGACCGACAGACAGACAGATCCCTGTCCTGACAGAGCCTGCACTCTGGAGGAGGGTAACCTAGGTTGAAGTCCTTCCATACATTCCCTCAACATCCAGCACAGTCCCCTGCATACAGCAGGTGCTAAATAATTGTTTGTGATAATCATGCTTCAGAGTTGGGAGTGAAATGAATTTCCTATCTGAGCTGCCTTGGAATCTATCTGGAGTTCTGGCTTCCTCGCCCATAGAATGGGGACAGTATCGTTCTCTGCCCAGCCTGGCGGTGAATGGGAAGAGGGCGTGGTGAATGGAGAAATTGACACAGACACCTACTACGCGCCATGCTTGGCCATCAGTCGTTACGACGACACCCCGTGATAGAAATGACTCTCCCCATTTTATGGAGAAGGAAACTGAAGCTGGAGAGGCAGACTTACATCGATCACCAAAGCTCCTGTTCTTTCCACTACATCCTGCGACCTCCCTATCATTGTCCCTGCGCCCAGCATGGGGTTTGGTTTGGTTTGGTTTTTATTCTAAGTTCCCAAGTGAGACAGGGCAAGATTGAACTAAAGCCCTTAGGGTGCCTCCCTTCCAGTTGCAAATACCCAGGGGGCCTGGGAGGAAAGGACTGGGCTTGTGCTCTGAGTGCAGAGAACCCCTCTCTGGCCAGGACGTGGAGCTGACATGAATTCCTCAGCACTTCCTTGGGGTTAGCGGGGAACTATGGGGATCAAGTGGTCCATGGGGTCCCCCAGGATAGATGCTGGCTGCTTTCGAAGGCCTCATCAGGGTCTAGGGCCTGGCTGTTGGCTCTAGAGTCTGGAAATCGTTCCCCTCTCCAACACAGCCATGTGAGTGCTCCAGCCACCCACACGGGGCTGTGGCCTTGGACAGACAGAAGTCTGGGAGTCAACAGGCTGGGCTTGACTGGGGCACAGCTGTCTCCTGTGGGGAGACCTTCTATGGCCCCCAGAGTGAGTCTGTGCTCAGGCCCAGCCAGGGAAGTGACCCAAGGGGAGGCCCAAGCCTTGGGTCCCCTGATGTCTGCAGCTGCTTCTGGGACCACCCCATGAGACGGAGGCTACCAAGCCCCCGAGAGACCTGTGGGGCTGAGGAGAGGCAATATTTTCTCAGCAGGATTTATGTGTGTGTGCGTGTGTGTGCGTGTGTGTTTAACAAGGAGTGGGGCCTGCCTGACTTCTGAGCCTGGAATTTATACAGCCCCTCTTTGGCGGCTGCAGTTTATCTCAAGCGAAAGAATAATAAACTGAGTTGACAGGATGATGTATTCAAAGCATCTTCCCCTCACAGCACAGAGCCCTGCCCGCTGTTAGGATGTCTGGCATGGTGGGGACCGTGTTATCGAATGTTTAGCCCCCGCAGATTGTCAACAACGCATTGTTTGCAGGTTTGGGGCAAGGCAGAGATGGGCCGGGCTGGGGTGGGAATGGGGGGGTCTGGCTGCAAGGGCGGGCGAACGGAGGGCTGCCCAGATGGGGTCAAAGAGGCGTTTGCCTGTGATGGAAGCTGAGGTCCCACCCCTCCTCCCTGCCCTGATGCTCCCTTTCCTGCCTCCCAGAGTCCTCCCCACTGCCCTCCACATCGTCCCAGTCCAGCCTGAGGCATAGGGACAAACTCGGGTCCCCCTGTTCTCTACAGGATTGGGAAAAACCTCCTCCACCCTCCACTTCCCGTTTTTAACTTAAGCAAGGAAATCAGCATTAAACCTCAACTTCAAAAACTTATGCCAGACTTACTAAACCCTGGAAAGGATGAGAGAAAGCCAGTACCCTGGCCTTATTCATGAGAGAGCTCTCACCCCAGTTCCCTGACCCTCTTTCAGACAACCATGGGCCATCCTGTGGCCTCTGGAACCTTCCCTCCCTGTGTGGGAGGGAATCACAGTGTTGGCCCCTCCTATGTTATAAATGACACTGTTGCCACATATTAAGGGCTTATTATGGGGGTGAAGTAAGATAAGTATTAGGCGAACACTTAAAAACCTTGGAAGAAGGGCTTCCCTGGTGGCGCAGTGGTTAAGAATCCGCCAGCCAATGCGGGGGACATGGGTTCAAGCCCTGGTCCGGGAAGATCCCACACACTGCGGAGCAACTAAGCCTGTGCGCCACAACGACTGAGCCTGCTCTCTAGAGCCCGCAAGCCACAACTACTGAAGCCTGCGCGTCTAGAGCCTGTGCCCTGCAACAAGAGAAGCCACCGCGATGAAAGGCCCGCGCACCCCAACGCAGAGTAGCCCCCGCTCGCCACAACTAGAGAAAAGCCCGCAACTAGAGGAAAGCCCACGCGCAGCAACAAAGACCCAACGCAGCCAAAAAAAAACTTGGAAGAAGATAAATTCAAATTATTTTTTCTCAAAGTGCCCTAAACTTCAGGCAGGAGAGCCTTGGCTCCTGCCTCAGCCAATGGGCTCTCTCCCTCAACCTCCATTATTGGAAAGTCCTTTCTTGTACACAACCTCAAGCTCTCTTGTTTCAGTTTTAACCTTTCCTTTGGGCTGTTTCACATACAGGTTCCAGTTCCAAATCTCTCTTAGGGCACCTCTTCTTTTCTGGCTTTAATGGTCCTCATATTTTCTCTGCTCCCGGGCTGGGGGTTCCACCCAAGCCAGCTCCAGGACTGCACTTCCTATAGGCGTGAGTTCTTTACTCCTACTCCTAGAAAGTAGGGGGGCTCTCCTTGGTCGCACAGACCATGGGCCCACGGGGGGTAGCAGTGGCAGGGACAGGGAGGGAAGGGAGACCCCACATACTGAATACTTGACTGAGCATCTGGGTCCATTCCAGGGGTCAAGCTGAAACCTCATTTAGTCTCTTAACAGCTGGTACTAGCCCCATTTTGCAGATGAGAAAACTGAGGCTGGGGAAGACTCAGCCTCTTACCCTCTGGCCGATGGCAGAAGGAAGACTCAAGCCCTGAAAGTCTGGCTGGCTCCAGAGCTACACTTGACCTGGCAACCTCAAAGGAAGGCAGGAAAATGCCACCCAGAGGCTGGAGGGCTCTAAGTCAAACAGCTGGGCAGGTGGGGTCAAGGCCACAGGAAGAGCCAGGGGGGCTGGGAGTGAGGGATCAAGGCTGTGGGAGAGTGGCTGGAGTGAGGAGCGGTGTAGGAACAAAGGCCTGGAGGCTGGAGTGGGCCCCAGGGGAGAAGTTGAGAGAGGAGCTCAGATCTGAGCACAGGACACATATGTGTGCTGGGCCACCTGGGCTGGGAACAGTGACACTGAACATCAGACAACAGCCTCCTCAGATCCCCGATAGGACTCAGCCATTTATTCACTCATCTATTTACTTGTTCATCCTTTCACTTCATCCATTGTTTGCCCAGGGCCCCTCGCAGTCTAATAGGAAAGACAGACGGGTCAGCAGGTCAGGGACCCAACCATCTGTCCCCCGTGTAGTGAGTGCCTGTTCTGTGCCGAGCCCTGAGTTCTCCAGACAAAGGAAGCTGCCCACACCCTCCAGGCACTCATGGTCTAGTAAGGGGTTGTGAGAAACAGACACGCATGTTTATGCATTCACTGGGTCAACCAAGATTTGAGCACCCTCCATGGCAGTTTCCAGGACCAGCAAGAAGACCAGGACACACTCCTGCCCATGGCAAACTCAAGCCAGTTGAGGACACGAGAAAAGAGCCCAAACATTTCAGCTCTAATACGCTGACAGCTGCAAAAAATACCGAGCAAGAAGCAGCAGGGGAGTTCGACAGTCCCCAGAGGGAAGTGACTGTACATTTGAATTTTGCGTTTGTGTATTCATTTATTCCATCATTCATCTGTTGGTGAGCATCTTTTGTGCGCTGGGCATTGCTGGAAACAACACGAGGGCCCCCTGGAGGAAGCCATCTCTCTGATAAGTAGACCACTCTTTTGGGCCCCGTTTGGGGGACAAGGCAAGCTTGGGGTGGAGACTGTGGTCGTGGCGGGGGGGGGAGGCCTGGGCATTGCTGGAAACAACACGAGGGCCCCCTGGAGGAAGCCATCTCTCTGATAAGTAGACCCCTCTTTTGGGCCCCGTTTGGGGGACAAGGCAAGCTTGGGGTGGAGACTGTGGTCGTGGCGGGGTGGGCAGCCACAGACCCTTCCCAGCCACTGGGAGGGGGACAGTGGTTAGGAGCTGGAGGGCACTTAGCAGTGCAGGCAGGGGGAAGCTGGGCCCCATGGGAGCTGCATCTGGGCCATCCTGGGCTCTGGCCACAGCCTGAGTAACCAAGGGCCAGACCACATGATGCAAGCAGAGGGCGGGGGTGGAGTGGGAGAGTTTGGTTTCTGGTAGAGCCAGAAGACCCAAGCTCTGTGCAAGGACATACTTGGGGATCCTTGGGTCCCATTCATTGGAACAGAGAGCCTCACTGTCAGGACTTCCTGGAGTCCTGATTTGCACATGTCCTCCCCATCCTGGGGTAGATTTGCATGCCTATTTGCATATGTTTACATAAATCATGCTTCTATCCATATTCATTTCAGGCATTTTGATTTCTGTCATTGCTCCCCTACCCCAGCTGGCTGTCCCCATGCCTTGTGCTCCCCCTTCTGGAAGGGAAGACAGGGCAGGGACCATGCCCAGCTGCAGACAATCTCAGTGTTTCTCTTCAGCCTCGCCTGGTGAAGGCTGACGTGATTTTCCTGAGAGTGAATCTGCCTGCCTGACCATACTGTGCTCTGGCTGAAGTTGCTGTGAGCTGGGCGGTCCCTGAGGACCCGTAAGCTGAGCTGTGTCCTCCACTCTCTTGCCGGGCCTTGGGGAGCACCAGGCCAGAATGAGAACCGCCCTCGGACTGTCGGTTAGAGCACTAATGGAGTGACGAGTGAGTGTCGCCTTGAAGTCTGGGGGCCATCCCATGTGGCTTGCCTCCTCTGACCAGAGGGTCAGGGGCCTGCACAGGGCTGGGCTTGGGACACCTTCCAGGAGCTGGCTGCAGCCGCTGGGCCTGCAGAGCACACGCCCACGGCATCCATGCATGCACATGAGTATACACATGCACAGATCAGAGCGGAAATTTGACTTCACAGTTCTTGCAGAGCCTGGAGTGGGGAGAGAGCTGGCAACTCTCAAGCGCTGTGTGACCCTAGGCAGGGCCCTTCACCTCCTTGAGCCTCAGCTTCCCTTTCTGTACCACAAGAGTCTTCCCAGTGTTGGCTTTTGCAAATGCATGCTGGCAACCCCCGCTTATTATCCAGGCCCCAGAGGGGATCCTCCTGTCAAGAAAAGGCCACAGCCAACTATGCCACACTCTTCCTCCTCTGGAAGCCTCCCTCAGGCTTCAAGGTCATGGGAGCTTCAGTGAGTGCCCAATAGACATGCCTGCTGCCAGTCAGCTCGCACTCCATGTGATGTGACAGGTTGGGGGGGGTGTGTGGGTAGGAGACAAGAAGCTGCTGGGAATCCAGACGCCTCCCCTCAATTCCATCCCCACCATCTCCATCGTAATGAGGTCCCACTAGAGGGGCTCTGGTGTCAGGGAAATGGGAATATTTCCACCTGGGCAGAGACAGACAGGAGGAGCTGGGGGGCTGCCTCAGAAGGCCACTTGCCCAACAGCCCTGACCTCATGCCCACTCCCCCACCTCCCCACCACACACATCCTGGGCCGTGCAGGGCTCGGCTTGTCACCGACAGGCTCTCCACTAAATGAGGTGACTTGATTGCTTCTTATCTCAGGGGCTTATCTCCTGTGGTCACTCGCCTGCCAGACTCCAGAGAGCCACTAGGCAGGCTTCTTGAGCCCTGACTCTCCCCTGTCCCGAGGAGACACTGGATTCCAGTGACCCTCAGTGATGGTCAGTCAGGCTGGGGACAGAAAAGGGATAGAGGAAACTAAGAGTACAGTTCTTCCCCACTGCCCATTGTCCCGACAGCCTCAGACACATTCTCACCCACACCCTTTGTGGGGGGCCCATCCCTCCCAACATCTGGCCGTCCTGCACCAAAAGTGAAAAATAGGCTGTTATCCATAGTTCAGTTATCTAACTACTCACTCAGATTGGGGGTTTCATAGAGCAGGGGCTGTGTCTCCCCTCAGACCGGGGCTCCCTGAGGGCGGGGCCACGTCTCCCCTTCAGTGACACTCTTGCCACCAACCATCCAGACCTGGGACCAGCTCAGCCTCACCTGCTCTATGTGTAAGTGGTCAGTTCTTAGGGTCTACACTGGGCCCTTTGTTGCCCAAGGATCATTTCCTAGAGCTGGGCCTGATGGCTGGACAGAAGGGGCCAAAGCAGGTGCCATAGGGCACCTCTGAGGGAAACAGGGCATCACCTGTGTGGATCTATACGCAGTTGCAACTGTAAGCAGGGGAAGGTACAGGATGACCCTTTTATTGACTCTTTGGGTCAATAAACCCTTTTATAAGTGCTCAGTGTTTAGCACAGGATGACACTGTGAGGGGGGAGGGGAGTTTTTGTTTTGTTTTGTTTTGAACTTGGGGTGGGGGTTGTTAATAAAGACAGAAAAGGAAAAAGGAAGGAAAGAAGGACGAAAGGGAGGCCGAGGAGGAAGGAAGGAGAGCGAGAGAGGCGATCGAACTCACAACCTTTCCTCTTTTAAGTCTCCTGTCAGGGAGTTGATTTGTTTAAAACCCTCTTATCTCCAACACTTGCTTCTCCGCTGGTTGAGGAGGCTCCGGAGCAAGGCTGGTTTTTCTCTCGGTGACAACAGGATTCCAGGCTCCGCAAATGGCCCATGGGTGTCTGGCCGGAAGCGGAAGATGGGTGTGAGCTGAAGGCCCTGGATGCCTTTCCCTGCGCTCTGCCCACCCAGCCTCACCTCAGAAGCAGCTTCATCCGGCCCCCAGACCCCTGAGACCCAGGACAGGGGACAGGCCGGCCAGCCTCTGTGGGAGGCTGTGGCCAGCTTGGTCTCCCTCCAGCCCCTCTCCTTGCTGTCCACTCAGGCCTGGCGGGGCTCCTCCCCTCGACGGTCTCCCCTGACGCCAGCTCGGCAGAGGCCTCCCAGCCTTCGAGGCTGCCCTCCCCACCCCTGTGGGGCCCTTTCCCCAGGTGCTGCCTCTTCCAGGAAGAAGATCTTGATGCCCTGCCCTCCCTCATCCACTCGTTCACGTATTCATCCTTTCAACGCGTAGCTTCGAGTGCCTGAGACGTGCCAGGCATAGGAGATAAAGGTCCTGGGGAGCTCAGAGTCCAATGGAGGAAACCAAATGTCAACAGTCAATTAAAGCCCTTTAGAGTGGGTTACAATTCACTCCAGTCTGTAACAATCATGTCCAACATCAGCTGAAGGCCTACTATGTGCCAGGCACTATTCTAAGGGTTTTACATGAGAAACTCATTTAATTCTGGAAACAAGTCTACCAGGTAGAGCTATTAGGCTTGATGTTTCACAAAGGTCCTGTGTGCCCGAGGTCTCAGCACGTGAGGGTCAGGCCTGAATGCAAACCCAGGCAGACAGGGACAGAGGCTGAGCTCTCAAACCCATTCCTGAAGGTTTCTACACACCCGCAGGCCCACTCCCTCCCCTTTGCCCTGCGCGAGGGCACTGTGCCAGTCCTGCTGTGTGCCCTGCTCTCTGCCAGGGCTGAGTCGGCCACCTCTGAGTGAAGTGACCTGCATTTGGCCTTGCCTGCCCCAGCCGTCCGGAGCCCGCTGCTTGTGGCCCACCTCTCTGTGGAGAGTGGGCATCTCCCAGGTCAGGCTGTCAGCCCCTGGCAGCCACAGCCTGAAATCTCTTCCCGTTCTGGGCCCAGGGCAGGATTCCCTGAGCTGGCCGAGGAGCGCAGCCCTCAGACCGGGAGGAGGGTGGGTGCTGATGGCTGGCAGAGTGCCAGCGTCAAAGATGGTCAGAGCAGAGGCTCTGCCTGTGATGGCTATGATGAAAGTGCCAGTCTCCTCTGAGGAAAATTGTCTCTAGAAGTAAATATCCTGCTGGCCAGCCTCAAGCCTCAGTTGCCCCAAGGCCCGGAGAGGCTGGGGAGAGGCAGCCCTCATCTCCGGGATCGAGGGGAGATTTGGCCTCTGATGGGATATAGCCCCTGGAAGCTCTGGTTATGCCCCTCCCTGGGGGTCCTAAGCAGGCTCGGCAGTGCTGGGGATGTCCCAGGCCTAAGGCATAGGAAGGGAAAGAAAGGGAGAAAGAAACTGAACAAATAGAAATAAAGGAATTGGGAACAAAAAGGGTGCATTGGCATACTCCATGTGTACTGAGCACCTACCGTGTGCCTGCCACCATCCTGCCTGGGTGTCCACGTAGGGATGGAAGCCCCAGCCTCCAAGGAGCTCTCGAAGCTGGTTGTAGCTGGTGGTAGCCCATAGGCCCCCAAATCCAAGTAGGGAAATCCGGGATCGAGGGGAGATTTGGCCTCTGATGGGATATAGCCCCTGGAAGCTCTGGTTATGCCCCTCCCTGGGGGTCCTAAGCAGGCTCGGCAGTGCTGGGGATGTCCCAGGCCTAAGGCATAGGAAGGGAAAGAAAGGGAGAAAGAAACTGAACAAATAGAAATAAAGGAATTGGGAACAAAAAGGGTGCATTGGCATACTCCATGTGTACTGAGCACCTACCGTGTGCCTGCCACCATCCTGCCTGGGTGTCCACGTAGGGATGGAAGCCCCAGCCTCCAAGGAGCTCTCGAAGCTGGTTGTAGCTGGTGGTAGCCCATAGGCCCCCAAATCCAAGGAGGGAAAGTGGGCTGGAGTGGGATGACCCATCCCCAAGTCAGCCCGGCTGACCCCCACAGAGGCAGGGCCAGATGACCAGGTCTGTGTCCAAGGCCTTAGGTCCCAGTGCCCTTGCCTCCTGGCCCAGGGCAGTGGGACGCCAGCCGCCACCCCAGAGAGGAGGGAGTCGGCTCCTGTCTCTGAAGTTAACCACGGAGGAGGCATCACTCAAGAGTCGGTTCAGGGGGCCTCCCTGGTGGCGCTGTGGTTGAGAGTCCGCCTGCCGATGCAGGGGACACGGGTTCGAGCCCTGCTCTGGGAAGATCCCACATGCCGCGGAGCAACTAGGCCCGTGAGCCACAACTACTGAGCCTGCGCGTCTGGAGCCCGTGCTCCGCAACAAGAGAGGCCGCGATAGTGAGAGGCCCGCGCACCGCGATGAAGAGTGGCCCCAGCTTGCCGCAACTAGAGAAAGCCCTCGCACAGAAACGAAGACCCAACACAGCCATAAATAAATAAATTAAAAAAAAAAAAAAGAGTCGGTTCAGGTCCAAGGCTGGAGTCTGACCCTGCCTGCCGGCCCCACACACAGCAAGACGAGTGCAGGCGAGATGAGTGATCTTTGGCACCAGCCTTGTTCTCCTTTGTGTGGGGACAGAGGCTAGAGAAGGCTCCTCATACCTCATGAGCCTCACGCATTGGCCTCGAAGCCCCTCTAAGTTAGGAAGGAAAGGGAGAACCTTTCAGAGCTGAAGCCAGAGCCCATGCCCTTCCCTGTCCTGGGGCCAAGTAGCCTGAGGAGGAAGATGGGACCAGACAGGGTGAGGTGTCCTCAGACCAGGCCCTCCTGTCTCCCTGGCTGCCAAAGTCTGAGCCCTGAGCACGTGTGCATGTGGGTATTTGCATGCTGCATATGTGTCAGCCAGTCCACACATGTATGTGTGTGTGTGTGTGTGTGTGTGTGTGTGTGTGTGTGTGTGTGCTTGTGCACGCCTGTGCAGACTTATGAATGCAGAGGTCCTGAGAACTCAAGGACTTGGCCTGCCCTTGCTTCCGAAGCCACAAGGCTGCTGGCCGGCCTCAAGCCTCGGTTTCCTCAAGGCCCAGAGAGGCTGATGAGAAACAGACCCGACTGAGCTGCCCATGGGCATGGGTGGCTCAGTAACCCATTGGCCTGAGGGTTTGTCTTCTCCTGGGATCTGGGTGACCTCAGACCACTGAGGGCCCCCTTTGGGCCTTCCCCATCATGGATGCAGAGAAGCATTTCATGAGGCCAGGGCTGCCAGGCTGACCCGAGATGAGGCTGGTGAGCCCCTCTGCCAGGGAAGCCACCCGCCTGCCTGCCCTCCACTGTTGCCATGGCCTCTGGAGGGATGCCAGAGGTACCAAATGTTCCTCAGTGAATGAGGGGAGGAAGTGGCTGAGGGAAAATCTCCCCTTCCCAAAGGAGTGGTGCCCCCCTGCCCCAGGCGGCATAGAGGGTACCCTGGAAGAGGGGAAGGAGGGTCTCTTAGGTCTGAGTTTCTTGGAGTCAGAGCACAGATCTCCTGCATCACAGTCAGTCATGATGTGGTGGTTAGGAGCTTCCTGAGAATACAGCTTCCTGGGACTGTCCCTGTCCCCAAGAAGTCCTGACTGAGCAGGCCTGGGGTGGGTTAGGAAACCTGCATTTGTTACAAGTGCCCCAGGTGACCCAGGATGGCACAAACAGAGCAAAGTGTAATATTTAAGAGACCAGGTTTTGGAGACCTGAGTTTGAATCTCCAATCAATTTCTCCCCATCCTTAAAGTTGGGTTAATAATATGACTTCATAGAGATAACGTCGAGTCACAGATGCTCAGCACATGGTAGAAACAATAACAGCGATACTAACAGTGACAGCGGTCGACCGCACCCCAGCACTGCCTGTGTGCCGAGTCCTCTCTGTCATTACAAGACTCATATCCAGGAGGTTGGGGTACTGAGTGCAGGACTCAGCCCTGCTGTCCCCTACCTCATACATGGCAGACAGGAAGACCCCCTCCTGTGGGTACCCTGTGGGCTCTGGGCATAGCCCCACAGCTGCCCCTGTTCACCTAGCCGGCACTCCCAGAAGGCCCTGCTCTCTTGGGAGATGCAGCCCATAGCCCCCAAGAGCCAGATCTGCTTTCCTCCAGGCTAATTGGCTAATCATCTGCTGCCTTGATAGCGGGAGGTCTAGACATGACTGCTCCCAGGGCCGGGTGCTCATTCTGCCCACCTCCCTGCTCCCTCAGAGCAAGGAAGGATTAACATGCAGGCTGGATTTGCTCACCTAGTTCCTTATCGAGCCCCTGTCCTCTGACAAGAGAGGGCAGACAGTTTCTTTCTCAGGCAAAGGACCCTGGGAGGCCTCTGGACAGGAGGAGGGAGGGAGGGAGATGCGGTGAGAACAGGAAGGGAGGACAGCTGTCCCTCCATCCTTGCCTGCCCAGCCTCACACACCCCTCCCTCCCACAGGGAGTACAGCCACTGACAGGAGTCACCTCAGCTGGCCCTGAGGCCCCCGGGAGAGGGCCCCCAAACAACCTTGCTTTTCAGATAGGAAACCCCAGTGAGGGCTGGTGGCTGACCCAACCGTTAAATGAGATGGAGCCTGCTTTGAACCCAGGTCTCCAGCACTTAGCTCCAGGGCACCTCATCTCCTGCCAGTGGGGCAAAGGCAGAGAAAACATTCCATGAGGCCTCAGGCTGGGGTCTCACTGGCAGAGGAGTTAGGGAGTACAGGCTGCAGCGTGTGGGTCCCACCAGGGAGAGAAGGTAGGAGGGGGACAAGGTAGGAAGGAGCTGGTCACTCAGGGAGTCCACTGCAATGGGGAGGGATGGTTTGGGCCACCGGAGACGTCAGAGACTCCAGCAAGGAGGGCTCTGGGGAAAGATGAGAGACGTGAGGCCTCAGCCCAGAGAAGAGAAGGTGTGGGTGAGGAGTACTGCTACCGTGCCTAGTCTCTGCATGAGTTACTCCATTCACTCAATCTCATTGTGGTAACAACCTCCATATTATAATTCCCATACACAGATGAGAAAACTAGAGTCTACAAAGTCTCTAGAACTTACCTAAGTTCACACAGCTGGTAATGAGCAGAGTAGTGAACAGCCTGCCCTGGCACCCAGCTCTGGAGGGGGTCCCAGGTCACTTCCCCCAGGACAGAAGAGAGGCAGAAGTAAATCTCTCTCTCCATCCTTCAGCCCCTACCCTCAACCTGCTAAATGCAGGTGTCAGTTAAGGATCCAAGTCTCAGCTACCAGCCTCCCACCAGCCCTCACCTCCCGTGCTGCCTGTCCCCATGCTAGGAGCTGCTCAATCTCCCCCTCCTCCAGGAAGCTCCCTGACCATCCCACCCCTATCGCCTCTGCCAGACCTCCAGAGCCGGCCCTGTATTTGCCAAGATGCAGGGCATTGTTTCCTGGTCCCCTGGGGTGGCTACACAATGCAGGGCTTTGCATGGGCTCCAGAGTCACACGGCTCTGGCTTTGAAACCTAGCTCTCAGCTGTGCATCGTTGGACAATCTGTGCCTCAGTTTTCTCATCTATAAAACAGGACTAATAATGGCACCGACTTAAAGTAGGTAAAGATTTAGAGATACCACAGGTGAAGGAGTCACACCCTGAAAGGGATAAAACAAGGCTTGAAAAGTGTGTGTCCTCTCTATGATGTCCCAGAGCATACTAATGACAGTTAGAACCAGAACTTTAGAGCTAGGAGGATGAGGCCCACATTAGAGGATGCCCCAGGTCTCTGGACTCCTGGATCAGCGTTCCTATTCCTCGGCCATGAGGTCACAGGGTCTCCATGGTTGTGAGTGCTCAGCACCAGGCCCTGGAAGCACGCCCTTCCAGCTCCCATGCTCCCGCAGGGGCTGTCTCCACCTATCCCTGGTGGTCTCTCTCGGGTGTGGGCCTGTTTGCAACCGGCGCCTATCGCCTGGTGGCCTGAGTGCACCTGTAGTGCCTCGTCCCAGGCTGGTGAGTCAGCCCTTGGCAGGCCTTGCGGCAGCCACTCCACATAATCTTAAGCCTGAAAGAGGACCTTTCTTTTTGTTTTTCTCCTCCTTCCTCCCTCCGCTCTCCGTGAAGTGGTCATCTCCGCAGGGCAGCAGGGAACAGCATTCTCTGCCAGGATTTCTTGAGTCTCCTTAGTCAGGAGACAGGGCGGGGCCTCGGAAACAAAGACAAGGCAGCCTAGCGCTGGCCAAAGCCCCTGAGCTGCTTTAGGACACTGCTTGTGCCCCCTGACTCCCTGCTTCCAGTGGGGGCATCTAAGTCAGGGCAAGTGCGGTATCACTTCAGTTATCCAGAACCCACGTATCTGACAACCTCAACCATCCAGACTGAGATCCGAGATAACAAGGCTTCTGAGGAGACTAAAGATGCTCTCAACAACTGTCTGACAGTTAAACTTTACTGATCTATTTTTCCCCAACCTGAATCAGAGCCTATCTGCTCTTACCTTACACACTATCCTTGTATGCTTGGTTATCTAATTGACATATGTATTAAAGGGTTTTTTTAATCTATGCAAATAGGTCATTTATTAAACCTCTGTCATATAAATGCTCTTAACTTTTAGATGTTACATTACCAAGTCTCTGAACGGGAAAAAAAAAAAAACAATTTCCAAGGGGTAAATAAATAGGAAAAACTCTCTGTGAAACGTGGATACTAATCATAGTATTTCATGCCAGTTTATTCCCACCCCCACCACAGATGGGTTTGAGCCTTTTTAGTGAAGACTGTATTATTTTATCTTCATAAATGCTTTCTTTTATTTATTATTATTTTTTTAATCAATGCTGTTTTTTTAAATGAAAAGAATTTTTACCTATCCACTTGGAAAGCGTTGGAAATGCAGTTCATTAACAAAAATCTCTGCAAATAAACACTTATGACGAGGTGACTTAAGCTGGCTTGACTGCACTATTTGAGCTTCGGGATTCATATTTCATGACTGAAAACAATGAGCAAAAGTTTTAAACTAGGATTGAATTACCTCATCTAGTAAGTGGAAATGATAATGCAATCCATGTTCTAGAGTGGGTTGGGAGAATTAAATGGCATAACATGTAGAGCACTTAACACAGTGCTTGGCAATTAGCTCTAAATAAACGTTAGCTATCAGTTTCGGTGTTAGTATTACAGTGAGCAGTAGAATTAGAAATTGTTGTTATTCCCATTCTACAGGTGGCCAGACTATGGTTCAGAGATGTTATGTATAACCACCCACGGTTTGCTTGAAAGAAGAGGGGCTCTTGACTATATAGCAGAGAGGCATCAAATGACAGATTTGTTCTGGGACACTGGAAACTAATGTTGTTTTATACATCCAAACTTGGCTGTGCTCAAGCACATGTCTGATGATTGGCTGGCTGTTGGCTGGGGGGCTCTGGTTCTCCTGGGTCTCCATCATCTCGTAGGCTAGCTGAAGCTCACGCATCTGGTGGCTGCAAGGTTTCAAGGGCATGAGAGTAGAAGCTGCTGGGCTACTTGAGCCCTGGACTTGGACCTTGTATAATGCCACTTCCCCATCTGTTGGTCAAGTCAAGTCACAAGCTAGCCCAGGGCGGGAAAATAGGTCCCCCCGATAAACCATTCTGTCAACAGACAGAATCTCCTGATGGGAGGAACAAAGGATTGTGGTGATTTTCTGCAATCTAGCACAGCTTATCAATAATAAAGTGATATCCCTTACTAGCAAGACTTATTATTGAATATGATATGTACATAGGAAGCAAAATAGATACTAAAGGACTGTCTTTTCTCCCCTGATTCTTATTTTGCCAGAATTTTGTTTGCTGGATGAATGGCAGCTGCATAGAATGCCCACCTCAGAAGGGAATGGAAGAAGACTTGTTATAATCAACTTTTACAGTGATATTTCTCAGAACCCTCAGATAATTGAGCAGGTTGTTATGATCCCCCAAAATGTCCACAGGATTCTGATCAATCTTATGAAGCACCTGCAGAAATGCAGGCAGTACCGACCGTTCTGGAAACTGGGCAAAGCGATTGTGATGGAGAAGTTTGCCGCCAAGAAGCCCCCTTGTGTCGCCTATGACGAGAAGTTGCAGTTCTATTCCAGTATCACCTCTGAAGTGATGCATCACCCCTTGATCAAGGATGAGCACTGCATCTACCTTCAGCTCAGACCCCTGGTGAACACCGTGCAGGAAAACGCCAAGGTTTAAAGTTAGAATGGGGAAAATGTCATTGAGGATATTTTTACTGACAGCAAAAAGTATCAAGTGAAGACACAAACAATAAAAAGGAGATCCAAGAACTCAGAATTCAGGGTAGGGACAAAGAAAATTATGTACCCCAGTTTCTAGGGGCATCACTATGTTTCAGTTACAATAGGGGATATTCTTAATGGGAACCCTGAGTCTTCAGTGGAAAACTGGATTATGGTCAATATCTGTTTAAGGTTTGAGACAGTGTAATATATATTTTTACAAGAACTTTTGAAGAACATAATTTTATATTTCTTTGTGTTTTTGACATTTAAAGAATTAATTAAATGAGTTAATAATGGCAGACAAAGTGATTTAGACCAATGCTCCCACTGAGAACAACTACAACAGCTAGGCAAAATAGTTTTAAAATTTACTTGAAGTCGTCAGGGAGCTAACAAGACAGCAATGAATTTCTTTACCACAGCTGAGACCTAGAAAAGTAAGAGTGGCATTTGGGTGTTTGCCCATTCTGGAGGGGTCAGCTGAGAGTCCAGGAAGCTAAACAACTCTTTTGACAGCCTTGTGAGACTAAGAGACATAGATTGGAGCTCCAGGCTTACCAAGGGGTGGGACTTAGTGAACCCACTCTCTTTGGGCAGGCACCCCAAAAGGGCTATATATCCTAGGAGTTAGGGGTGAACCAGAAGAAGACAGCTCAGTTTCTAATCACTCAGTCCTTAAAACTGAAGTAGGTGATTCTGTATTATTAATGCCCCAGGCACCTGGCAGACACAAATGTCAATCCTTTCCAAAGGAAGGTAACATCATTCTACACCTCAGATTACTTTTACAAACAAGACTGTAAATACAATGTCTAACACATAATTGAAAATACCCATATACATGAGGAGTCAGATAACAATTTTTAAAACATCAGAAATGATAAATAGAAACAGACCTAGAAAAGCTGCATGTATTAGAGTTATCAGTAAAGATTTAAAGTAACTATGCTAGCTATGTTCCAGGAGATTGTTGTGGTTACTATTGCTGTTTAACAAATTACCCCCAGAACTTAGTGGTATAAACAACAATTTTGTTGTCTCGTGATCTTGTGGGTCAGGAATTCAGGAGGGGCTCAGCTGGGCAGTTCTCATTGCAGGGTCTCTCATACAGTTGCTGTCAGATGTCAGCTAGGGCTGGACATACAAGACAGCTCCCTCACATGGCTAGCAGTTGGCACTGGTCATTGGCTGGGAGCCCAGGTAGTGTTGTTGACCAGTGTCCTATGTGTGGCTTCTCCAGCATGGCAGTCTCAGGGTAGTTGGATGTCTTACATGGCAGTTGGCTTCCTCCAGAGTAAGTGTCCCCAAAGAGCTAGGCAGAAGATTCAGGGCCTTCTCTGACCTAGCCTCAGAAGTCACACAGTATCACTTCTGCTAAATTCTACTGGGCACAAAAAACAGCCCATATTCAAGGGGAGGAAACACAGACCTCCCCCCGCCCCAACTATTTCTCAGTGGGAGGAGTGTTGAAAATTTTGCAGTCAAATTTTAAAAATTCCACAGAGGCAAAAAAGTTAAGTTGCTATTGTTGAGAAAATTCCAGTAGATTGATGATCTCTTCTGAATAATGAGATATTCTAGGTTTTATCCAAATGAGCTGTGTATCACCCCCCAGGAGGACCTCACAAGCCTGTCTGGGCCACATCACATGAACATCTTCATGACACAATGCACTGCTAGAGACGATCAAGAAACAGGGGTTGCCCCAGCTCCACATCCACATTCACAACGACATCCCTTTGCCCTCACACCTCCTGAGGCCTCTGTTCCCCCCACAAGTGGCAAGGAATCTTCTTAGAAAGCCCAAGAATCTTAAAAGCATGCAGTGACAGAATTAGAAATGATCTACCCCAGGGCTTCCCAAACCCAGCTGAACATTAGAACACCCGCTAAAATGGAAGATTCTCAGACTGGGAAAAGAGATTCACAACTTCGAAACCTGCCAGGGATTAGAATCTAAAATGGTCAATGAACTTCTTTTATCGACAAGGAAAAGACAGGAAATCCAATAGAAAAAAAAACGAGCAAAAATATATGAACAGGCATGCCACAAAAGAGGAAGTAAAATGGCCAAGGATATGAAGAGATGGGTAAATTCATTAGTAATCAGAGAGCTGCATACTTCAAACAACAATATGCCTCTTCACACACAACTGAATGGCACAAAGTAGAAAGGTGGATTATACCCGCTGTGAGGAGATGAGACTCCTGTGTCCTGCGGGTTGGAGGATAAGCTTATATATCCATCCTGAGAGCGGCAATCTGGCAATATTTAGTGAAACTAAGTACGCACACACCTGGCATCCCAGAATCCCACAAATGGGTAAATAGCCTGGAAAAACGATTATATAGGGTGGAAAGAGGACATGTACAGGGTACTCATGACAGCAAAATCTAGCGTAGTGGGGAATTGGAGGCAGCCTAAGTGTCCATCCCTGGGGGAGTGGATAAGTAAGATGTGGCAGCTCCCTTCCACATGGTGGTTAGAAACAAGCCAGATGCATGTACCAGGATACACAGATCTTCACAGCAGTGCTGAATGAAAAAAGTAAGAAAAAGAGGACAGTTATAGCATAACACCATTTATATAAATGATAAAACATGCAGAAAACAACACGACCCAGTATACAAAGATGCATATTTCAAGACCAATATCAAGCACATAGAATGAGGGTCTGGAGGCAGGGGGCTGGGGATGGTGAGAAATGGGAGTGGAAATCAGGGGTGAAGGAGAAAAATGAAATGAAATGAAAAATAACGTTAAAGGGGGCTTTGAACAGAACAATGATGATAGTATAATTAGTTCAATTGTCTGCATCTGGGATAAAAATAAATAAGTAAAGCAGATTTCTAGACTGAACTTCAGTAGGCCTGCCATGAGCCCAAAATTATGGGTCCTAGTGATTCTGCTAATGCCCTCTGCAACATCCTAGGTAGATGTCATCAGTGGCTACTTGAATACACCCAGTGATGCAGAGTTCAATCCTGTACTAATTATTAGAAAGTACTTTTATTATATTATATTGTTAAATTATGTAGTACAATATTTATATTATTATTATATAATTCAGTTCTAATGATTAGAAAGGTCTTGCTGAGGCCGAAATTCATCTCCTTGTACCTTCCAAACCATCAATCCAAGAGTTTTATTCTTTGGAGCAAATACGATAATCAGGTCTCTCCTGCTTTTACATGCCAGCCCTCCACTGACCCTCTCTCTTTAGCATCTACCCCACCTCCACTCTAGCCAAGCTGTCCCCTCAGGTCTGATCTAGCTACCAGTGTTTCTCCTCCCTCAGAGAGGCCCCACATTCTGGGTACAGCCTGACCAGCTCAGAATGTAGCAGGACATACATCTCCTCCTTTATCCTGGGTCCTATGCTCCTATTACTATAACCTCAGGGGCTTCCCTGGTGGCGCAGTGGTTGAGAGTCCGCCTGCCGATGCAGGGGACACGGGTTCGTGTCCCGCTCCGGGAAGATCCCACATGCCACGGAGCGGCTGGGCCCGTGAGCCGTGGCCTCTGAGCCTGTGCGTCCGGAGCTGTGTTCTGTGACGGGAGAGGCCACAGCAGTGAGAAGCCCGCGTACCGCAAAAAAAAAAATAATAATAATAACCTCAGATTATGGTTGCTTTCTTTTTTTTTTTTTTTAAGCAATTCTCAGTGAGTTTATGGTTAACCAAACTTCCATGTCTTTTTCAATAGAATTTTTATAAAGCTTGCTCCATCCACTTCCCCCTACACACACACACACACACACACACACACACACACACACACACACACACACTCATATATGCATTTGGCCAATGTATGAGCCATCCACTGGAATTTGGCCAAGAGTTCATTTTACCAGATTTTGAACACGGACTTTCAAAATGGAGTTTGTTTCAGCACCCTCTCCACCCCCAGTGGCCACCTAAGATGCACGCTGCTCCCTCCACGCAAGCCTGGCCATGATGGTTCGGAAGGGGCCCCTCTTCCCAGCCTTGCATACTTCCTGGCTCTCAGTGCCTCCCAGAGTGTAAAGCCATGGGATCCTTCCTTTCCTGGAGTCCAGGATGCCCATCACCCGTAGGTCCCACTTCCTTGGGTTCACTGCTGAGCGAACATTCACAAAGAGAAGCCACTGTCATTTCCAGCTGGCGCTCGCATGAGCAAGGACCCCACTCACCTCGGCCAAATTTGTTCAACAATCACATGTTATGGGCATGTTTTGGGCCCGACTCTGCCCTAGGCACTAGGAATACAAAGGAATACAACCCAGCTCCTGCCCTGGAGGAAACGCACAAAGACTTGGCCGCCACTGGCTGCCACGATGGGTTGTGATCAGGCGGCTGCAAGAGCCAGGGCCGTGGGGCTGGCCTCTTCTGCAGGTTTTCTCTCTGCCAGTTTCACGACATCTATCAGGAGCACATCCTCCCATCCTGCCAGCTCTGAATTCTGAGATGCATAGAGCCTTTATCTGATGAGACAGCCTGAGCATGTGTCCCCAAAGGCATCACTTCCAGTCTCAAACATCTCAAAGGGAGGCAAACAGGACGTAGGTGCAGTTGGGCAGAGCCAGGACACCAGTCCAGGCTCTCCCTATTGTTCCCCAAGCACACCCACCCCACCCCGCCTCCACCCCACCCCTTGCCCACTTCTGTCTGCTGTTCTCTGGAAGGGAGAGAAGTAGGAGGGGACCTCCCTCTGTACCAGGCACTGCGCTGAGTGGACTCCCACCCAATTCCTGCATTTCCCCCGGGCTTGTCTACGCTTGGGGGTGAGAGATGTGCACAGGTGGTTATCAGTCAAGGGCAAGGTGCACTGTGCCCAGGTGAGAGATATAGTTCCTGGGCATTAAGTTCAGAGGAAAGGCCACCCAGCTGTGAACAGTGGTGACACTGTGTGAACTGGTGAATGTACAGAGCACTTTGCGGCTTTCCTGCCCCTTATCCTCTCACCTCCCGTGAGCCAGCAGGCAGGGAGGCAGCGTCACTGGCCAGAGAGGGCAGCTGAGGCCTGGAGTGAGCAGGGCTTGGAGCAGGGCCCCACTCTCAGTCTCCTCCGCCAGGGAAGGAGGCACGAGCTCTGGAAGACTCTGTGGGTCCCCCAGATCTGTTTTCTGTTCAGCCAGGGCGGGGAGGCTGGGCCTGGCCCTGCTGGCAGCACCTCTCTCCAGCGGGGCCCAGCCTGCCCAGAGGTGAAGAGTGAGCAGCTGGCAGCCCCACAGACGGGAGGAGCAGCACACACCCTGGGGGCACCCAAGCCCTGAGTGCCAAAGCCACCTCCACTCCCCCCGCAGCTCAGCCAGGGACAAGGGACAGCAGGGGGCCGCTCCATCTCACAAGCCCAGCTCTCCTAGCTCACTTCCCTTCCACCCCAGGACCCCAGCCTCTCCTCTGAAGGGTGGGCAAGAGTTTGACATCCTCAGCTGGGGTCTCTCAGGAGAACGTGGGTCATGGACCGAACCCCTCTGCTTAGATGCTCCAGGGCAGTGGTAGGCGGGGCCGTTCTGAGCCGGGGCCCTGCAGGCCTTCTACCCCCACCCAGAAAACGCCTCCAGATAAGTTCTTTGACCTCTCGGGGTCCCAGCCCCCTTGACTGGTGCATGGAGGCCTCTGAGCTAAGTGAGGTAATGCGGGTGGTGTGTTTAGGACAGAGTCAGGCACATGGCCAGAGCCTGATGAATGTGAGTAGCTGCTATTGTCGTCAGTATTACTACCCAGCTCTAGGCCACTCCCCACCATTGCCTGAGGTTGGAGTCATTCTGTTAAGGTCCGAAAGACCACCACCCTGTGTAGGGGTCCAGGGGAGCTCCCCACCGCGGGGGGCGCCTTCTGATGTGGCTCGGGGAGGAAAGAGACAGACCTCAGACCCGACGCTGGATTTCAGGAGGTGGGGATCCTGACACACAGTTCAGCCTCTGAAGGTGCTGCGTGTCTGAGATGTGTGTGTATGGGGGAGCGGGTGAGGTGGGGTGTGTAATGTGGTTCAGCCACAGAAATGCCACCCAGGAGCCAGCAGAGAACCCCCCACAAGAGACTCCATGTGGAAAAGGAGTAGGGTGAGGCCTCGTCAGCCACATCATCTAAGAGGCCTTGTTCTCTGAGTGCGTCACCCGGGACATGAGAAAACTTCCAGCCTGGTCTCTGCTACAATGGGGAATGAAGGGCCAGGGCCTATGTCCATCCCTCACTCATTCACTCCCTCCATCCTTCATTCAGCTGGGCTGTGTTGAGCACCTCTCATAAGTCCGGGTACTAAGGATGCAGGATTAACAGGAAACACCTGCCCTCGGGTTGCTCTCGACGCTTCCTTGAGCAGCCCCACCTCTCTCCCCAAGATCAATGTGGGATGGCACCAGAATCTGGTGAGAGAGCCCCAAGAAGTTGGAGTCTCATGGACCAAGCTGCCCTTCTCAGTCAGGAGGGTATTTCCAGTGCCAGTCTTAGAAGTTCTGTGGCTCACTTTTATTAAAGCAGGTGACATTTTCTTACTGTCTCACCGCCCATCGGGGAAAAGAAAGTGCCCCCTGTCTCTTTCCTGCATCCTGACAGCGGCCTACCAGCCCCACAGGATCTGGTCCCTCCTACCTCTCTGAACTCATCTGCCACTACTCCCCCTCTCACTCATTCCACACCAGCCCCTTTGCTCTTCTTCAAATAAGTCAGCTCCGCTACCACCCCAGCACCTTTGCACATGTTGCTCCCTCTCAGGGAATGTTTTCCCCTCGTTTTGCACATGGCTGCCTCTTTCAGGTCTTTACTCAACTGTTACCTTCTCGGTGTGGTCTTCCCTGACTTCTCTGTTACAAGTGCACCACCCCCTTACACCCATACTCCTATCCCTCATCCCTTCTTTATTTTCCTCCAGAGGACTTACCACCCTCTAATATAACTATTTTGTTGTTTTCACCCTCCCCTCTAGAATGTGAGCTCCATGAGGTCAAGGACCTCTGTCAGTTTTGCTCACTGCTGTCTCCCTAGTGACTAGAAGAGCACAAAATAAGTGCTCAATAAATATGCTGAGCAGGAAAGAGGGGGAACACCCAGAGAGCTACATACCCCAAGGAGACCTCAGCACTGATGGCGGGGTCACAAGAGCCCAATAAGTCCTACTGACCTGCAGCCAGGAGCACATGAATGGGAGGGTTGCTAGGCAGGGTGCTAAGTGAAGAGTCAGTGGGGTCGTGCCCCTTCTCCCGTCAGTGTCACTTCATTCTGGCTGCAGTTTGACGTGTCTGTGTTACGGGTTGAGAGGAAGCATCAGCTCAAATCTCATCTCCAAAAGAAGCGTGCCCTGGTAGTGCCCCCTGACCTTAGCTGGCTTTCCCCCTAGCCTTTCAGCCTCAGGTCAGGGAGAGGCCCCCTGCATGAAGCAGAGAAGAATGGAGTGAGGAGAAGGGAAGTTGCCTAACTGGCACCTACTATGTGCCAGGCACATCCTATGCACTTTCCTTCCACAGCAGCCCATTTTACAGATGAAGAAACTGAGGCCCAGAGAGATTATATAACTTGCCCAGAGTCACGGAACTAGTAAGAGAGGGAGCAGAACTCCCACCCAGGGCCCTGACCCCTTGCACTCCCTCCTATCCAAGGGACCGTGGGAGAGACTTCATAGGTTCAGCTTGAAGTGTGGAATTTGGGATTCTGCAGGGGGGTCTCTGTGGGAGAGCCCTGGGTATTGGGGTGGGCTGAGGAGGCCTGGGTCCCCACGTATGCTGCTGACACTCCAGCTCCAGCCATGGGGTGAATCCCCCACCCTGGGTGGGCAGCAGGAGCGCCTCAAGGCCATCTCCGGGGTCAGGGCCGGCTTGCTCAGCTCCCGCTGGCTGCCAGCTCCCTCTGCTGGACCCAGACCCAAGGATGCACTCAGACACGGGGACGCTGCTGTCTGTCTGCACTTAGGCTCTGGCAGCCCCTCCCTGTCCCATGTGGGCAGTCACATGCAGGGCACCTGCCGGGTTCTCCCTGTATCTGGGCAAGGGATCCTCCTAAGAATCTGTTCTGGATGACCTGGGAGGCTTACACTGGAGGAGGGAACAGGGCAGGGGGTTCTAATCCCAGCCACCACCATGCTCAGCTCAGACACAGCCACTATGTCTGTAGGCAGGGCCTGTGTCTCCTCCATCATTCAAGGGCTCTCTGAGAACAGGGACAGTCTCTCCCATCAGACTTGAAACTCCTTAAGGGCAAGGGCTCTGTTGTTTCCCTCAGACTGGGAGCTACCTGTGGGCAGGGGCTGCCTCCCCCACGTCAGACTGAGACCTCCTGAATTGTGGTGATGCTCCCCTGTGATATAAACCCACCTTAGCGTCCCCCTCCCACCCACCCCCACCCACCCCATACCCTGGGACACCTTCTCAGCAGTCTGGCCACTCCCAGACCCCAGGTACCTGTCCCTGCCACACTCCCTACTCCCTAGCCTCCCCTTCCCCACCTTGGGAGCTGAGCTGAGTCTAGGCAGTGCTGACAAGTGCCACCCTGACCTCAGCAGCCCCAGAGGCGGCGCAGTGAGTGGCCCAAGAGCTTGCCAGGGATGGGACGTGACTGGCCCCCCTGAACTCAGCTGCAGGCTTGGCCATGAGGAAAGCGATACCTCAGGGAGGTGGAGTGACCAATGACATCAACCTACGTGACTGTCAGCCCAGCTCTTCCCTCTGCCCTCCACCCCTCCTACCCACAGTGCCGGCCGAGCACACCGACCTTCAGCTCATGGGCACAGGCCTCTCTACGTGCTCACCCCAAGGACAGGGGCAGTACCCAGGGGGAGGGGCTGCTCTCTGACTCCTTGTCTTCAAGTGAGTACCCAGGGGACCAAGGAGGCCACAGGTCCCAGCCCTCTCCAGCCTGGGCTTCTTGGGCAGGAGACAGCCGCCTCCTGGGTAAACCCCCTTGCTGGCAGCTCTGCCCTAAGGGAATTGAGCGTTCTCTTGGCTCCGCTAGATCTTCCTCCTGAGTGTCTGGCAGGCTTCCGGTGACTGGAAGCCAGTGTAGAGGGAAACTGGCTCCCCACCCCAGGCCTGCTGACAGAGGAGCCAGGACTGCATCCCTGTGGGAGCAAAAGCCCAGCCAGGATGGGCAGGGCAGACAGTCCTAAGGAGTCAAGTTCATCCACCTTGGATGACCACCACTTGCCCCTGACCTTCTGGAGAATCCTGTTGCTGCAGCAGCTCTTCTCAAATGCTCCCTAGACCCCACCTAAGGGATGCCAGTTCCAGCGCTCAGCATCCAGACAGAGCCCCCAGCTAGGGCAGAGCAGTTAAAGATGCACAAAAGTAGACCAGTTGTTGCCAGACTTGTTTCACTGTGCACCCTTATCGGGAAATATGATATAAGCATGCACTCAGTATAGGTATATTTCTTTAAAATTACATCCGTTAAGGCCAACATCGCAGCTAGCCTGAGGTATAATACTAGTGGCAGCAAGTAACAAATCAGCAGAACAGCAAAACATTTAACAGGGATATCCAGGAATAAGAAAGCCATAGTGAGTCTAGATAAGCTCCCATATATCTCTGGGGATGTGGAAGGCTGTGTGCACACTAAGAGGACACTGGAGAAGGCCTCTGCTATCAACTCATCCCTGGCTAAGCACACAGGGAGTAACAATTGGGGCAGACTTGTAAACTGTCAAAATCTGCAATATCTTCCCCAACCCACGCACAAATGCATTGGCAGAGGATAGAAGCCTAACTGGAACAAGGTACTTAAGCACAATTTCTGACCAGTCATTGGCAGAACACTGAGTTATGCTGACCTGGGGCAATTTCTAGGAAGCCAGGCTTAAAAATAAAAAGAATTTAAAAAATAAACTGAGCAGAGGCACCAGCAGCCTCACACTGTGAGGAAGACAGATTCCATAGAATTAGTCTCGGCAAGTCACTAAACAAACAACAAACAGTGAACTCAACAACAATAACCCTGATCATGGTCATGGGGAGTCAGAATTCAGAGTTGCTACAATGTATTGTCTAAAATGTCCAGTTTTCAACAAAAAATTACAAGACATGCAAAGAAACAGGAAAATGTGATCCATTCAGAGGGAGAAAAGCAGTTAATAGGAACTGTCTCTGTGGTGGCCCACCTGTTGCACTTATCAGCTAAAGACTTTAAAGCAGTTATCATAAATGTGTTCAGAGAACTAAAGGAAACCATGTACAAAGAATTAAAGGAAAGACTCATCAAATGACTCATCAAACAGAGGATATCAATAGAGAGACAGAAATTATACGTATATCTATGTATTATATATATGATATATATATTATATATATACAGAGAGAGAGAGAGAGAGAGAAAATCTAATGGAAATTCTGGAATTGACAAGTGAAATAACTGAAAGTAAAAATTCACTAGAGAGGTTCAATAGCATCTTTGAGCTGGAAGAATAAAGAATCAGCAAACTTGAAGATACAGTAACTGAGATTATTCAGAGTCTAAAGAACAGAAAGAAAAAAGAATGAAGGAAAATGAACAGAGCCTCAGATACCTGTGCAACATCGTTGAACACACAATATACACTTAATGGGAGCTCCAGAAGAGGAGCGAATTAGGCATAAAAACATATTTGAAGAAATAATAGTCCAAAAATTTGATGAAAAACATTAATTTACACATCCAAAGTCCAAGTAGACATCATAGTAAAACTGTTAAAAGACAGCGAAAATCTTGAAAGCAGCAAGAGAGAAACTGATGCATCGTACAAGGGACCCACAATAAAATCAACAGCTAATTTTGTATCAGAAACAATGGAGGCCAGAAGGAATGAGATGGCACGTTCAAAGTACTGAAAGAAAAAGTATCCTGTCAATCAAGAAGTCTTTGTCCAATAAAAGTATCCTTCAACAGTGAAGGTGAAATAAAGACACTCCCAGACAAGCAAAGAGTGAGAATTTGTTGCTAACAGGCCTGCCTTTAAAAAATACTAAAGGAAGTCCTTCAGGGTAAAAGGAAACGACACTAGACAGTAAATCGAATCCACATGAAGAAATAAAGAGCAAAAGGCAATTACATACAAAGACACTACAAACATATTTTTCTCTTTTATTCTCTTAACTGAGTTAAAAAACAATTGTCGGGTTTATAACATAAAGAGGGAATAGAGTTTTATTGGAGAAAGGAAAGGACACCAGACAGTAACTTGAATCCACAGAAGAAAATGAAAAGAACCAGAAATGATAAATATGTGGTTTAATATGAAAAATTCTATAAATACATTTTTTCTCCTTTCTTCTCTTAAATTTTTAAAAAGACATATAAAGCAATAATTATAACACTATTATTGGATTTATAACATATATGGATGTAATATATGTGACAATAATAGCACAAAGTGTAAGGGAGGGAATTGAGCTATATTGGAGCAAAGTTTTGATAATTTATTAGAATTGAGTTAGTATTAATCTGAAGTATATGTGATAAATTACATATTATAATCTCTAGAACAAACTGAGACTAGTAACTCAAAAATATAGTAAAGAAACCACAAAGGAATTAAAATGTACATTAGAAAAGTATCTATTTAACACAAAAGAAGACAGTAAAGGAAGAACAGAAGCACAAAAAAAAAGAAGATATGAAGCATATAGAAAAAATTTAAATTGCAGAGAGAAATTCAACCATATCAATAATTACTCTAAATATAAGTAACTTAAACATTCAGACTAAATGTGAATGACTTAAACATTATCAAACCAGATTAAAAAAACAAGATTCTATTATACACTCCCTACAAGAGACATTTTAGATGCTTAGACACAAATAGGTTGAAAGCAAAAGAATGAAAAAATATACACCATGCAAACAGTAACCACAAGTGAGGTAAATTGTCTATACCAATATTAGATAAAATAGACTTTAAGATGAAGAAATATACTAAAGACAGAGATATTTTATAATGATAAAAATGTCAATTCATCAAAATGATATAATTATGTGTACCTAACAACAGAGTCTCAAAATACATGAAACAAAGCCTGACAGAACTGAAGGGAGAAATAGAGAATTCCACAATAGTAGCTAGAAAGACAACCTACTGAAAACATTTGCAAATGGTATGACTGATAAGGGGTTAATATCCAAAATATATAAGCAGCTCATATAACTCGACAACAAGAAGACAAACAACCCAATTTAAAAATGGGCAGAAGATGTGAATAGACATTTGTCTAAAGAGGACATTCAGATGGCCAGCAGGCACGTGAAAAGATGCTCAACATCATTAATCATCAGAGAAATGCAAATTAAAACCATAATGAGATATCACCTCACACCTGTCTGAATGGCTGTCACCAAACAGCACACAAATAAGAAATGTTGGAGGGGATGTGGCGCAAAGGGAACCCTCGTGCACTGTTGGCGGGAATGTAAATTGCTGTAGCCATTGTGGAAAACAGTATGGAGGTTTCTCAAAAGACTAAAAGTAGAACTACCATGTGACCCAGCAATTCCACTCCTGGGTATATATCCAAAAAACATGAAAACACTAATACGAAAAGATACATGCACCCCAATGTTCATAGCAGCATTATTTACAATTGCCGAGATACGGAAGCCACCTAAGTGTTCATCAATAGATGAATGGATAAAAAAGATGTTGCATGTATATATACAATGGAATACTACTCAGCCATAAAAAAGAATGAAATTTTGCCATTTGCAACCACATGGATGGACTTGGAGGGTATTATGCTAAGTGAAGTAAGTCAGACAGAGAAAGACAAATGCTATATGATATCACTTATAGGTGAAATTTAAAAAATAAAACAAACTAGTGAATATAACAAAAAAAGAAACAGATTCACAGATATAGCGAACAAGCTAGTGGTTACCGGTGGGGAGAGGGAAGGGCGGAGGGGTAAAATAGGGTTGGGGCTTAAGAGGTACAAACTATAATGTATAAAATAAGCTAAAGGATATGTTGTACAACACGGGGAATATAGCCAATATTTCACAATAATTGTAAATGGAGTATAACCTTTAAAAATAGTGAATCACTATGTTGTACACCATAACTTATATAATATTGTACATCAACTATACTTCAATAAGAAAATTTTAAAATTAAAAAAAATTTTAAGTGGCTAAATGGATAAATAAAAACCGAAAGAAAAATTAAAAAAAAAATTTTTTTTAATGTATGCCTTCCAAAGAACTAGGGGAAAAATTTCAGGAACATGCAGTCCATACAGGGAAAAAAAAAGGAAAAACAATAGTAGCTGGAGATTTCAATAGCCCCCTTTCAATAATGTATGGAACAATTAGACAGAAAATCAGCAAGAATATACAAGACTTGAACAACACTATCAAACAACTTAATCTGCCATGTATTAGAACACTCCACCCAGCAACAGCAGAACATACATTCTTTTCAAGTGCCCATGGAACATTCACCAAGATAGACCATATCCTGGCATAAAAGAAGTCTCAATAAATTGAAAAGGATTAAAATCATACAAAGTATGTTCTCTGACCACAACAAATTAAATTATAAATCAACAGCAGAAGAAAATTTGGGAAATCACCAACTATTTGGAGATTAAACAACACGTTTCTAAATAACTCATGGGTCGAAAAAGAAATCAGGGCTTCCCTGGTGGCGCAGTGGTTGAGGGTCCGCCTGCCGATGCAGGGGACACGGGTTCATGCCCCAGTCCGGGAAGATCCCACGTGATGCGGAGCAGCTGGGCCCGTGAGCCATGGCCGCTGAGCCTGCACGTCTGGAGCCTGTGCTCCACAATGGGAGAGGCCACAACAGTGAGAGGCCCACATACCGCAAAAAAAAAAAAAAGAAATCACAAGGCAAATTCTAAAGCATTGATATTTTGAACTGAATGACCACACATAACACGAAAATTGGTAGAAGGCAGCTAAAGTGGTACTTAGAAATAAAATTTATAGCTTGAAAAACTTATACTAGAAAAAGAAGATGCCAAATCAATAACCTAAACTTCCACTGTAAGAAATTAGGAAAAGAAGAGTAAACTAAACCCAAAGCAATCACAAGTAATGAAATAATAAAGATTAGAAATCAGTGAACTAGAAAAGAGAAAACAATAAGAAAAAACAATGAAACTAAAATTTAAGATTAGCAAAACTGAGAAAACTTTAGATTGACCAAGAAAAAGAAAAAAAATGAAAAAAATACAAATTACTGAAATAAAAACCAAAGAGGGAATATCACTACCAACCCCACAGAAATTAAAAGGGTGATAAGGGAATACTATGAATAACTTTATGCCAAAAAATTAGACAACTTAGATACTTAACATCATTAGTCATTAGAGAAATGCAAGTTAAAACAACAATGAGATACCACCTCAGACCCACTAGGATGGCTATAATCAAAAAGACAGATAATAACAAGTGTTGGTGAGGATATGGAGAAATGGGAACCCTCTTACATTGCTAGTGCGAATGTCAAATGGTGCAGCCACTTTGGAAAACATTTTGGCAGCTTCTTAGAAAGTTTAACATAAATTTACCATATGATGCAGCAATTCCACTCTTAGGTATATACCCAAGAGAAATGAAAACTTATGTTCACACAAAAACCACAAATGTTCATAGCAGCATTATTCATAACAGCCAAATAGTGGAGATGACTCAAATAACCATCAACTGGTAGACAGATCAATAAAATATGGTCTATCCACACAACAGAATACTATTCAGCCATAAAAAGGAATGAAATACTGATACATATTAAAACATGAATGAATCTCAAAAACATTATGCTAAGTTAAAGAAACCAGACACAAAATAACACACATTGTATGATTCCATTTATATGAAATATCCAGGAAAGGCAAATTTATAAAGACAGAAAGTAGACTAACAGTGGCCAGGGGACTGACAGCAAATCAGCAGG
>NW_006785876.1:5287318-5309016 GCF_000442215.2 Lipotes vexillifer
AAGAATCTCTGGGTGAGGATGGAAATATGCTAAAATTGGATTGTGGTGATGGTTGCACAAAGAATTGCACTGTTAAAATGGGTAAGTTTATGGTATGTAAATCATACTCAATAAAGCTCTTTCAAAACAAAGTATATGGGGTTTCCTTGGTGGTGTAGTGGTTAAGAATCCGCCTGCCAATGCAGGGGATAAGGGTTCAAGCCCTGGTCCGGAAAGATCCCACATGCCACAGAGCAACTAAGCCCGTGCACCACAGCTACTGAGCCTGCGCTCTAGAGCCCGTGAGCCACAACTACTGAGCCCACACGCCACAACTACCGAAACCCACGTGCCTAGAGTCCATGCTCCACAGCAAGAGAAGCCACCACAACAAGAAGCCCGCATACGGCAACGAAGAGTAGCTCCCACTCTCTGCAACTAGAGAAAGCCGGCGCACAACAATGAAGACGCAACGCAGCCAAAAATAAAAATTTTTTAAATAATAAATGATATATATGTACTGCATGTAAAATATACATTCACAATAGAAATTTTAAAGGATGAGGTAAAATGAATGTAACAATTTCTAGTAATTCCTTCCTGACCTCTTCCCACTTTGGAGACCACTAAACTACAAGAAAGGCTGTGTTGTCCAATGGTTAGAGAGATGGGCCCTGGAGCCGGGCTGCCTGGGTTCAGGCCTCAGCTCTGCCACCTATGAGCTGAATAACCTTGGGGAAGCAATGTAAGCTCTCTGGGGCTCTGTCTCTCTGTTCATAAAATGGGGATGATGAGAATAACAAGAATTAATTAATAATTAAGTGGGACTATTCAGGAGCTTCTGGGAAGAGACAGTGGGGAGGGGCCACTCCCAACCCATCCCTGGGGTGACCACTGGATGCAGGCCCATTGCCCCTTAGGAGTCTTTCTCATTCCCAACTCCTGGGCAAGGCAGGCTCACCAAACCAATCCATAAAGCGACTACTGTGTGCTTAGCACCAAGCCAGATCTGAAGGATGATGCTCCCCAACCCCAGACACACACAATATGCAGACTGCCTCATAGACTCATGGAGTCTCACGAGAACTTATCTCTATTGTGAGGATGGGGAAACAGAGGCCCAGAGAAAGGACACTAACTTCCGAACACTGGCAGGACTCTCATGGCTGGAAAGAACTTTGAAAAGGAAATGTCCAAAGTGCAATGGCAATTCTGAGCAACTCAGGGAAGAGAGAGAGAGTGAGGGGGCCTTCAGGGTGGTGCACACAGGATCAGGGTGTGCATGTGGGGATGGGGGCTTAGACCTGCCAGTCTGCCACCAGCCTCTGCAGAACGGAGAATGCAGACGGCCCATGGGCAGGGTCTTGAAGACCTGAAGATCAGATCAGTGTCCCTCAGCCTCTGCCCCAGCCCTGGGCCCGAGCCCTATTCCAGAGCCTGCAGACCCCGTCCAATCCGCGCTGGCCCGAGAGGATGTTGCCAGCTCCCAGTTCATTGACCCCAGACTGGAGCTGTTCCCGGGCTGCTGGCACTGACCTGATTGCTCCCAGGTCCTTTCTGAGCCGTCGGGGTCCGCCGAGACACCTTCCTTGCAAACCTGGAGAGAGTTGCAGCTGCATGGGCTCTGGCCTGGAGCCCCCACCCTGCAGAGGTTGCCGAAGATGGGGAAAGTGTGGGTTTCCAGGCGCGTGACCTCTGCCCACCCCAACTTCCTGCCCTCTCCAGGGAGCATTCACAGAGTAAGCTCATAATCGCCCTCTAAAAATCACTTTCACCCCAAGTTGACTTCTAGAGGTCACCCCCTTCAGAATTAAGGCTCCAGCTAGAGAATCTCAGATGACCCCCACCACCCCAACCATCTCTCCTAACAGCTTTCTCCTGCCTCCCAGCTAGCCCATCCTGCATTCACTGTCCCCTCCCAACTCTCCCTCATCTCCCTCCCTTTGGGTGGCTCACAGGTGGGACAGGGCAGAGATTCAGGAGGACCTGAACTGAGTCCCTAGTTCTGCCCTTTATTGCTGTGAGAACTTGGACAAGTTGTTTGACTTCTCTGTGCCTCTGTTTCTTCATCTAGGAAGTGGGGATAATAATAGTACCAATCTCTTAGTCACTGGGAAGACTGGGGGTGGAGGATGGCATTACTACTCATTCCTTACCCACCCTCCTTCCTACACATCCCCTCCACCCAGCCTTCACCTTCTCCCCCTTACATATACACAGGAATTACACAGAGGGGTGAGACACATGTAAATAATATTTCATTAGAACCACTGCCTTTCTGAGACCTGAGGGCAGTAGTGTGTTGAAGCCAACTTTCTCAAGCTTGGGCAATTATAAACATCTCTTCCCCATTTCTTATTCATTGACTTCAGGTTGGGAGACTGAAATCAACAATGGTGGAAGTATTTACACCGTGGTTATTGGCAAAGGCTACAAATAAAGACTTTTCCCCAGAGAACAGTCCTTAAACAATTACCAGCACATCACTGCCTGGAGGTCAGGGTATCCTAAGCATTAACCACTAAAGTAAGCCCCTGGGATAGGGCTGGAGGAGCCCTGAAGGAGCTGTGGGTAGAGCTAGGCTGCCCCACCTTCTTCATCCTCCCCTCCTGCTCCACTGCAGCCCTGTGCCTGGACCACTAAGGTTGTCTCCTGACTGGGGTCCCCACCATGACTCAGCCCCCTCCAATCTCCTCTCCACTAACCTGGAGTCCCTCCTTTTAGGATGAAGACAAGCCCACCAGGTTCTTGCTCTGAGTACTTCCCAGCCTTATTTGTATTGCTCATTCCTGCCTCAGGGCCTTTGCACATGTTGCCCCCTCTGCCTAGGCTGCAATTCCCAGCCTCCACACCCACTTCCCAGGGCAAACGCCTAATCTTCAGATCTCAGGTGTTCCCTGGAAGACCTTCCCTAATCTCTCACCCCACCCCCAGGAACAATGCTTATCATCACTGTTTTTATCATGTTTGTAGACGTGATTGTCCCAAGTCTTTCGTGCTCACAAAGACGGTAAGCTTCAGGAAGGAGCCTGATAAATATCTGCCAGATGGATGAATGAATGAATGAATGATCCAGTTGGAGCCTTGACTTTAGGGAGTAAGGGACTCCTTTTAAATCCAGTGGGGAGGCTATGCTTGCCAGGGACCGAGCACTGGATTAGAATCTAAGTCCCTTGTCCCATCTTTGACCCACTGTGGGACCTGGAGCCTCCGTTTCCTCCTCTCTAAAACAGGATAATAATAATGGTAATCACGTGCTTGGCATACCCCCAGGGTTGCTGTGCAATCAGAGGCAACATAGACACAGGAAATTTCTGTGAGTTATCCAAACAAGAGCTTGGGTTTAGATCCTAGCCGCACTGCTTGATAGCTGGGTTAGGTTGGAGAAGTGACTCAGTCTCTTTGAGTTTCCATCTCCTCAGCTGTGCAGTGCAATCTCTACCTCACAGGACAGTGGGCGGGTCAATCGCTTAGCCCCAAGTCTAGCGTGGAGTAAGCTTGGAGCTCCGTGGGTGGCCACTGTGACTATCACCTTCAGCTCCAGACCTATTTTACACAGGAGCTGTGGGGAACTGCTTATTGAGAAACCAAAGAACGATAGGATAGTATGTGTTTTGATAGTACATCTGGGCCAGGAGGGTGGGTCAGGCCTCCTGGGGTGAGGCCTCCTTGAACATCTTTTCTGTGCCAGGCACCGTGCCGCACATGTGCGGGGAGCAGCAGACCATCTGAATCAGCCGTAGGTGGCTCCTTGCACAGGATCAACCCAGGAGGAAGGTGAGGCCAGCCACAGTGGGAGCATCGGGGCAGGCCCTGGCCACAGGCAGGACCCTGGGGGAATCAGGCCACAGGATATTCATGCAATGTGGTTGGACAGAACCAGGGCAGTGGCTGCTCAGAGCTGAGCTTCAGACCACAGGGAAATAGGGCTTCCCACTTGCACGGGCCATGCTGAGCTCTTGATTAGAGCTTGGAGAGGCAGGTACCATGTCCTTCTACAGGTCAGGCTCTAGCCTGGGCACTTCACACCGCATCAGAACAACCCTACCAGTAGGCGCTCCTAGCTCACTTTTAAAAGGAGGAAACTGACCAATTGAACCCCAACAACCCACACAACCATGAGAGATAAAAATACTCTTTTAAGCCACTAAAGAAATAAATAAATAAAGGAGGAAACTGAGGCTCAGAGCAGTGGGGTGACTTGCCCAAGGTCACTTAGCCAAAGTGTGCTCAGGTAGAATTCTAATCCTAAGCCAGCAGCTTTCTACTGCCCCATCCTGCCTCCCTGGGGAAGGAGGCTAGGCCCTGGGCTACCTCATGGGAAACAAAGGGAGCAACAGGGTTCAGGGCCCTGGACACTCTCCCCCAAGTCTCTGCCACTTCCAAGTAGAGGTGGGAACTCTGTGTTCCTCTAACAGAGTAATATTATTAAGAATATTATTAGATATAATTTAATGAGAGGTTATTATGTACCAGTGAGCTTTCATTAACTCATTTAATCCTCAGAAGAGACCTGTGGCTGGGTTGCATGATTATCCTCAAATATAAATGAGAAACTGAAGTCCAGGAAAGCTAGCATTGATTCCTCTGGCACCTCTTCTGCCCCCTTGGAAAAATAAGATGTGTGGTCAGGGCGCTTTGGAACATTGAACCAGAGTCATGGAACGACTAAGGGAGGCATGAGTGGGTTGGGAAGTCCTCCCTCACATCTGCCCCAAGTCCCCCAGGCTGCAGTGAGAGCCTGACATTCCACAGCTTCTCTGGGCCAGTCGGCAGCCACCCCCCACCATGTGGCCTTGGCCCCTCCTCTACTGGGGGTCGAGAGGCGGGTGGTTCTTCTTTGTTCCCCAGGCCTCAGAGAAGCGTCCTTACCCTAGAGAGGCTGGCTGAGGTCATGGGTCTGTGCCCCCTCCCCAGGCCAGCCTGGCCATGCTGGCAGCCCCGTCAATCAGGTGCAGCCAGCTCAGCAGCTGGCCTTTTATTTCCTAAATTAAAAGGGCTTGTGATTCCTGATTGAATTAAAGGCGGGAAGGTCAGCTCCGAGACCAGCAGGGAGATTTCAATCACAGGAGACTAGAGGCAGTCAGGGTGGGCAGGAGGGCAAGACACAGAGACAAGGATGGGGGCAGTTGCTTCTCTCCCAGGCCAGACCTAGGTGGAGCCCAACGTGAGTATGGCTAGTCTACAGCAGCCACTCCCCACGAGCCTCTGGAGCATGTTGGTTTGAATCAGAGAAATTTCATTCCCCTTTTGCCCCCTCACACAGTAGACAACCTGCACCACTGTACTAGGAAGACTCGCTTGCATATCTATTGGTCAAATACCCTCAGAAAAGTGAATTCCATGGTGCGCCTCACTTCCTACTGACAGCAAGTTCTTTTTGGCTTCTCTCCCAGACTCCATGTTGGACCTTCAGGAGACAAGAAGGATGCAGCTTCCTGCTTTGGAGTCATAAAGGGCAGTTAGCCTGTTTTCTTCCACCTGTGACTCAGGCTCTGGGATGCTACAAACCTCTAGTGCCTTCCCAAAGACCTGGACAGACCGGAGAGAGGATTGCAGTGAGCATGAGACCTCAGTCCTGGCTGTGTGCCCTGGGGAAAGCCCTTTTTTTGCCCTGGGACTCAGTTTCCCCTGCTGTGCAATGGGCAGCATAGCCCTTACAGGGTTGGCCAAAGGTCTCCCCTCCCTGGATAGATAGGGTTAGGATGTGCCTTCTTGCCTGGGCTGGCAGTGAGTCCACCCTGTGTAACCATGGGGACCCCCTGACAAAAGACAAGTCAGGAATGGCCAGGCTTTAATCCCTGTCCCTGCCGGATGGGTAAGGAAGCCCTGGAGTAAAGGCCCCATGTCTTCCAAGGACAGGCAAGAAGAAGCAGGCTTTCCCGTGGTAGGTGGGAGTGCAGTTAGACATCAGGATGAACTGACTTCCTGAATGAGGGTGGTTTCTGAAATAGATCATACAAAAGCCGTCTCTCCTTCTCGCCACCTCCCCACCTCGGCCCCTGTGGTATCTCCACGGGGGAAGCCTAAGATGTAAGGGTCACTCTGCAGCTAGTGAGACTGAGGTCAGACATGGGGAAGGACTTCCGGATGGTGGGCTAGATAAGGAGTGTCATACATCATCAAAGAAGTGGTGCCCTGGGGCATATTAAGGAACTGGGGAGTCCTGGGTCGCACCTGGGGCAGTGGAGGTGAGCTCTGGGCCTGGGTCCAGAGAACAGGGTTTTCCTCACTGGCCTTGAGCAGGTCCATTTCCTCTTCTGCAGATGGGAGGTGATGATGCCAGCCTAGCAAATGAGGCAGGCGCGGGCTGCCCATGGCTGGGTGATATGGTAGCTGGGAGACGGCACTGTGGGTGGCTTTTCCCTGTATATTTGGATGTTACACACCCTTCCAAAAAGTAAACCGTATCTTATTTTTAACGACTTGGCATGGGCTGTGCCTTTCTCTGCTGGCAGACTCACAGGCCCTTTCCAGGTGCTGTTGCAAGTATTTTACACACATTGAACTTGTTTAATCTTCTCAATGACTGTCGTTATCCCCATTTAGAGAGGACACCAAGGCACAGAGAGGACCAGTAACTGGCCCAAGCTTAGTGGTAGCAGAGCAGGCCCAGCTCCGGAGCAGTGCAACCATGATGGACATGTTCTGTGTCTGTGCTGTCCACCATGGTAGCCACGAGTCCCGTGTGGCTTTTAAGCACTTGCCGTGTGACTCATGCAACTGGGGAGCTGGATTTTAATTTTACTTAATTTTAATTTAAATAGCCCCATGGGGCTAGTGGGTACTGCACTTCAAACTGCTGAGCCACTAGGCAGGATGGGGGCATCCATCCACCCTCCTCCTGGCTGCTCCCAGACTTCCAGGAAGGCTCCCTCTTTCTCCCACATTCCCCTGTGAGGGATTCATTGTCCCACCCACGTCTGCCTCCATATTCCCTACCTGCCCCAAAGGTGTCCTGGAAGGTAGGGGCAGCCCCGTGCAGTCTGAGTGAGCTCCCCGTGGGGCCTGACCCGGACAGCGCTAACAGCCACGCGTGACGCCAGGGAGAGAGCACTGCTTTCCCCCCAGAGGGGACCCAGGCCTCCTTGGTGGGCGCTTAGTGACCCAAGTCCACTGGGGAGACATGTGTGGACAGCCCTCTCACACCAAGGCCTCAAGCTGGAGGACCCCTCCCGGGTCACACCCTCTCCTGGGGCCTGGGGTCCCCGAGACTCTGACAGGGTGTTCTGACAGGCCTCCCACTATGCCCTCGAGGGCCCTGATACAGCCCTGGATGCTGGAACCACAGGAACGGGTCAGGCATGGGCCCCAGGGGTCATGGGGGATGGGGTGTTCCATTCCCTTGAGGTGAGCCCTGGGGAGGCATCAGCTCGGGGAGGCATCAGCTCTGGAAGGCTGCACGGAAGACATGGGATTCCCAGTGGGCCATGAAGTAGGAAAAGTTGGCAGCTAGGTGGGCAGGTAGGAGGAGGCATCTGCCGCAGAAAGAAGAGCAGGGTCAGGGGCGTAGAGGCTTTTCAGTTTGGCTTCATGGCCACATGGGAAAGAAGGGTCAGAACTGCAGAGAGCCAGGCGAAAGGATGCAGCTGGCTGATAACACCGACGGCCACATACATGGAGTGCTCCTTGCAGGCCAGCACCTTCCAGACCCATCACACCTATTGTCTCATTTGGTGCTCACAACTGCCCTAGGGGTGGATATGCCAGCCAAACAAGGAAGTGGAGGCTCCAAAAAAAGAAAGTCACTTGCCCGAGTCCCACAGCCAGCAAGATGTGCCCCCGACCGCCTGGCCTCACCTGATGCTACACGCCCCTGCCTCCTTCCTAAGACTCTGGCACTTCATTCTGTAAACAACAGATTTTAAAGGAGGTCTGGCCAGGTTTGTGCTGACTGCTGAGTGGAGGATGAGTGGGAATGGGAAAAGCAGGAGGCAGGGAGCCAGAGCAGGAGTGGCTGCTGTAATTGGGAAATAGGAGGCCTGACCCGGGGTTCTTAGGAAGCCAGGTCAGGAGGGTGAGGGAGAGGCCAGGGGGTGGGGCAGAGGAGGACTGAGTTACCAAAGGAGGGGATGAGTTGAGTTTAGACCATGTTAAGTTTCAGAGGCCCTGAGAATTTCAGGGGCCGGCAGCTCAGGGAAAACGACCTGAGGCAGAAGAAAGGATTTAGAGGCCAGTGTTGACAGCTGAGGCCTTGAGTGGATTCAGGGGGAAGGGAGAGCCCAGTCTTACCCTAAGGACTTCTGGCCTCTCCAGGACCACAGAGGTGGGAGGCGTTCATAGAGATGGAGGATGAGAACCAGGGGAACATGTGAGGTCAGTGTGCGGAGGCTCAGGCCAGGAAGATAGGAACTCAGCGGCCCCCGGCAGATTTGGTGCTCAGGAGGTCCTGGCAGGGCCTGCAGGTCAGGGACCAAGGGTGAGGAGAAGTGGAAGGCAGGCCATGCGGCGGGAAGCGGAGGTGGGGGGCGTTCTCCAGGAAGAGGACAAAGACGGGGCAGTGGTTCGAGGGGCAGTGGGGTGCACCTCTGGGGGTCGCCAGGCATGCCCCACCACTGGTATAGTCCCTGGAGCTTCAGGTCTGCCTACCAGGCTCCCTGTGATGAGCATGGCTCCCCTGAATTCCTCCCCCACACCCTTCGCAGGGCACTTAAAGAAGTGCTGAGCCCATTGCAGGCCCTGGGAAGGGTTTGCTGATTCACAGAGGCAGAGGGCCTAGCAGCCAGAAGATGGCAGAACCCTCACCCTGCCCTGGGGAGGGCGGGCATCCCAGGGCCCGGGCACACGGGGCAGCATGGAGGATGCAAAAGAGGCAGCAGCACCCTTCTCCATCCTTCACACACATTCTGTGCAGGGGTAGAGGTGGGCAAGAGCCGGCCCCAAGAACCAGGAAAAGAGAGACCCACAGATAGATGGATATCCCCTGAGGCAGAGGAGCAGAGAGTGCCAGATAAGTGGTTTTAGGACAATAGTTCTCTAGGAGAGGGCACAATCCCTGCCAGCTGAAGAATCAAGGAGGGCTCCATGGAGGAAGTGGTACGAGTGCTGGGCTGAATAGAGGCAGATGGGAAAGTGCACAGGCAGGAAATTGAGAGGCCTCGTCAGCATCCAGCAAGGGGCCCGGTTGGTTAGCCCCTTGGGTGGGCTGGCTGTGAGGTATGGAGTGACATGAGGCCAAAGGGAAGCTGGGTTCCAGGTAGAGAGAGCTTCGAATGTTCAATTAAAGAGTTTGAACTTTATCCTGTAGGCAATGGGGAGCTCTTGCAGGATTTACAACAGGGGAGACACCTGGGGCAGGGGTGGTTGTGGGAAGGCAGCATGGTCCTCACTGGGAGAAGGAAGGAAAGGAATGTCCATCAGGATCTCCCACAATCCCACTCTCCCACAAGCCGGGCTGGTAAAAATAGCTGGGAATTCCTCTGGGATAAAAATAGCTGTGGGCGGCGTGTTCACCTGCACTGACAGGTAGGAAAAGTAGGTCATGGCTGAGGGCCACCTGACAGTTCAGGAGAGGGAGCTGGATCTCCATCAGAGCAGCTGCTTCCTCCTCCACCCTTGAAGACCCAGCCCCTCTGGGTGGCTCTGAGCAAGGTCTGACCACGAAGTGGGGTCTGGAGTTGGCCCTCCCAGGTCTGCAGGCCACCCACTCCAGGTCAAGGCAGGCCTGGCTTTGGGCATCTTCCAAGCATTTTCTGGGCATCTACCTTGCTTTCGCTTCATTTCTGAAATATGAGTCTGTTCCCCAAGGGCCAAGCATCTCTTTCCTAGAGCACTTGTCCACACTGGGCTTTTTTCTTGTTGTTATTATTTTTAGTTACCATTCAGTAAAGTTTACTGTCTTTTCCTTCTAGTATACAGTTCTATGAATTTTAACATATGTATAGATTCCACCACAATCAGCATATAGAACAGTTCCCTCATCCCCCAAAAATCCCTTATGCTATCCCTTTATAATAAGTTACACCCTCACCACACCCATAACCCAGGCAACCACTAATCTGTTTTCCATCAATATAATTTTGTCTTTTCTAAACTGTCAGATGAATGGAGTCATGCAGTATGTAACCTTTAGACTAGCTTCTCTCACTGAGTATAAATGTCTGCGATCCATCCAAGTTGTTGCATGTCTCAATATAGTGCCTTTTAACTGTCGAGTAGTATTCCATTGTTTGGATGTACCACACTTTATTTAACCATTCACTCACTGAAGGACATTTAGATTGTTTCCAGCTTCAGCTATTATAAATAAAGCTGCTATGAACTTTCATGAGCTTTCATGTGAAGAAAAGTTTTCATTTCTCTGGGGTAAATATGTAGGTGCAGGATTGCTGGGTCACATGGGAAGCGTATGTTTAACTTTACAAGAAACTAACATACCGTTTTTCGAAGTGCACGTACCATTTTATATTCCCACCAGCAGCATATGAGGGTCCCAGTTCCTCAGCATTCTCATCAGCACTTGCTTCTGTCAACAGTTTTTATTACAGCTATCCTAATAGGCCTGCAGTGTATCTCATCAAGATTTCCACTTGTGTTTCCCTCATGGCTAATGATGTTAAGTATCTTCTTCATGCCTTCGTCTGTCATCCTTATATCCTTGTGGTAAAGTGTCTGCACAAGTCCTTTGTTCATTTTTTAATTGGGTGGCTTATCTTCCTGCTATTGAGTTATGAGAGTTCCTATTAGAATCTGGATAGAAGTCCTTTGCTGGATGTGCGGTTTGCAGATATTTTTTCCCACTCTGCAGTTTGTCTCTTCATTCTCTTGGCAGTGTCTTTGGCACAGCAAAAGTTTTTAATTTTAATGAAGTCCAATTTATCAATTTTTCCTTTCATGAATCATGACTTTGGTATCATTTTTAAAGCCCTTCACATCACCCCAAGTCATGAAGATTTTTCACATATGTGATCTTCTAAAAGTTTTACAGTTTTATGTTTTACATTTAGATCTCTGATCCATTTTGATTTGCTCTTTGTATTTAAGTCAACGTTTACTTTTTTTGCTCACGGGTGACCAACTGCTACAATGCCATTTGTTTATTGTTTTGTTTTGTTTTGTTTTCTGGCCATGCCGCATGGCATGTGAGATCTTTGCTCCCCAACCAGTGATTGAACCGGTGCCCCCTGCAGTGGAAGCGCAGAGCCTTAACCACTGGACTGCCAGGGAAGTCCCTCCAATGCCATTTGTTGAAAGGACTATCCATTCTCCACTGACACATCTGTACCTTTGTGCATATTGATCACATTTTTGTGCATCAATTTCTGGACATTCTATTCCGTTTCATTGATCTCTGTGTCTATTGATTTGCCTTGATTACTGTCTTGATGACTGTAGTTTTATGTTGTCTTAAAATTGAGTAGATTCCTCCCACTTTATTCTTTTTTTTTTCAAAATTGTTTTTGTTATTCTAGTTCTTTGCCTTTCCATAAATTTTAGAATCCACTTGCTAATATCTAACCTCCCAAAAAACTCGTGCTGGAATTTTGATTGGCATTGTGTCCAATCTACAGCTCACTTTGGGAAAATTGACATCTTGAGTACATTGAATCTTCCAATTCATGGATTGGAAGTGTATCTTTTCATTTATTTAGGTCTTCATTGATTTCTTTTTTTTTTTTTTTTTTTTGGCCACGCCACATGGCATGTGGGATCTTAGTTCCATAACCAGGGATTGAACCTGTGCCCCCTGCAGTGGAAGCAGGGAGTCTTAACCACTGGACCGCCAAAGAAGTCCCTTCATTGATTTCTAGCAACAGCATTTTGTAGTTTTCAGCATAAAGATCCTGCATATCACACTGCTGTCTTCATTTGTTCAGCTAATACTTGCCTCCTCCACCAGACTATCAGCACCATGAGGACAGGGACCACATCCATGTTGCACACTGCTATGTTCAGTGAGCTCCCAGGGGCCCCCCTGGCATGCAGCAGGCCCTCACTAAGTATCTCTGAATGAATGACAGCACTTCCGCATACCTCATCTCATATAATCTTCCCTAAATACCTACAGGATAGAGATTATACTCCTTACTTCATGAAGGAGAAAACCAAGGCTTGGAAAGGAGCTGTGGTAAGCATTATTCTAGGACTGTCCTCAAGATTCCCACCTCCTGGCATACATACCCTGTAAAATCCCCTCCTCTTGAGTACAGTCAGTACCCATGAATATGATGAGATATCATTTCTGTGATTAGATCACATTCCATGGCAAAGATGAAGGGATTTTGCAGATGTCATTAAGGTCCCTAACCAGTTGACTTTGAGTTAATCACAAGGGAGATTTTCTCGGGTGGGCCTGACCTAATCAGGTGGGCCTTTTAAATGAGAGTCCAGAGGACACAGATGAAAGAACTCAGAGGGGTTCAAAATAGCAGAGGTGTTCTCCTGTTGGCCTTGAGGAAGCAAACTGCCATGTTATGGAGAGGGTCACATGGCAGGGAACAGCAGTGGTCTCTAAGTGAGGCTCCCCAGTCCTACAGCTGCAAGGAACTTGGCCTCAGATGTGATCGCAATCCCAGCCAACACCTTGATTTCAGCCTGGTGATACCTTTAGCAAAGAACCTAGTTATGCTGTGCCCAGACTTCTGACCTACAGAAACTGTGAGATAACAGATTGGTGTGGTTTTAAGCTAAGTTTATGGTGATTTGTTATGCAGCAATAGAAAATGAGTACAAGGCCCTTTCCCAGGGTCCCAGAGCTGGGACCCATGGGTCTCCAAGCTACCAAGCTCTTGCTCCCCACTGTTCAATCAGTTCCCGATGCCTTCTCCTCTTGTGGGGACGCGAGGGCCTTCCCAGTTCATGCCTTTTGCTTTGCTTTGTTTTCTTCTTCTGTTTGGACTTCAGTACAGAACCCTTGATCTATGATACTCATTAGTGAGTATCACAGCCCAATTTGATTTACATCTGTTAGTTAGTTGGTTTTAATAATGCAAGAAGCATCCATAGGGCCTCCCTGGTGGCGCAGTGGTTCAGAGTCCGCCTGCCGATGCAGGGGATACGGGTTCGTGCCCCGGTCCGGGAGGATCCCACGTGCCGCGGAGCGGCTGGGCCCGTGAGCCATGGGCGCTGAGCTTGCGCGTCCGGCAACGGGAGAGGCCACGACAGTGAGAGGCCCACATATCGCAAAAAAAAAAAAATTTTCGGGACTTCCATGGCAGTCCAGTGGTTAAGACTCCATGCTTCCAATGCAGGGGGTGAGGGTTCAGAAGCCCCAAAAAACGAAAAAAAAAAAAAAAAAAAAAAAGAAGCATCCATAAACCCACCACCCAGAACAATAGCTGGTTCTTGACAATAACCGCATCTAACCTTGGCCCCCGTATTCCTCCCCATCCCTCCACCTGTGGTAACTCATCTGAATCTACTCTCCGTCGTTCCCTTACTTAATGCTTTATAGAGTTTAATTGCATCTATATGGATTCCATAAAATTCATTTTTAAATTTTAATGGTTTTTAACTTTATAAAAAGAGTATCATGTGGCACATAATCTCATGGGACTTTTCCCTCTCAATTTTATGTTGCCAAGATTCATGCATAATGTTGCAGGTTAGAGAAGGTCATTCGTTTTGACTGCTGTATAATATTTCATCCTGTGACCACACAGCCACATCCCATTCATCCACTCTGCTGCTGATGAGCACATGGGTGGCTTCTAGCCCTACTGTCATCAACAGCGCTACTCTGAACATTCTCATCCAAGTCTCCTGGTTCAGTAATCTGTTTCTGAGTCCAGTTCTGCCTGAATAAATGCAAGGGGAAGGATTTTGTTTCTTTGACACAGGGGACACAGGAGCCTAACAGACCTTCTTGCTAGGGCCCCACGCTTGACTGACTGCTCCCACAGCACTCACCCCAAACTGCTGCTCCCAACAGACGCATCCAAATGCCCTCAACCTCAGACACCCAGATCTGGGGTCCTGAGCCCCGCTGCCACCCACCCAGGGAGTGTCAGGAGCACACAGCAGCTCTGCCCCTGCCCGAGTTTCCACAATGAGAACTGGCTCCAAGGAAGCTCCCTGACCATGGTGGCGGCTCCCTCATGGCTGTGGGCAGGACTTTGGCCCCAAAGTCGTCTCTCTGTGCACTCGGAACTCGAGGCCCCAGAAAGTCTCCCGGCCTAGACCACTGCAGAGCAAGCCATGACAGCGAGTGTGGTGACAAGTTGGCCAAGCAGGAAGTGAAATGCAGCCCCAGTCAGACCCCTGCCCCTCTGGGCCTCGATGGAGACCCCGGTTGAGTCACTGACCCCTCTTGGGCCAGCGTGTCCTCACACAGCCCAGAGGCAATGCACACCCAGTGAGATAAGAGGTTTGACATCCGGCTGGAGGGAAAGTACGAGAGGGAGGGGAGGCCTGAGAACACGGCCACATCTGGCAGCTCAGGGTCCTCCCTGCACAAAGCACCCTGCCCAGGGCCGAAGAGAAGGGCTGCTCATGCCCAGGGCCCCTAATTGCACAGTCATCATCAAGTCGGAGGGGACAACAGCCCTCTCCAGGCTGTGATCCTGTCTCCCTGTCCCCTGCCTGCCCTCTCAGCAGGAGCTGACCTCACCCACACGGGTAGCATGAGGAATGAGAGTCTTTGCTATGGGACAAGGGCACCCAGTGGTTAGAGGCACAGCCCTCTGCAAACAGAACCAAATCAAAATCCCAGCTCCACCCCTTTCCAACTATGTGACTAGGGGGCTTGCTTAAGGTCTTCAGTCCTGTTTCCTCACCTATAAAATGCACCATGATGTTGTGGTTAAGAGCACAGTCCTTGGTCTCCAACCTTGGCTCTGCCCCTTACTAGCTGTGTGACCTTGGACAAGTTACTTAACCTTCCTTAAACTTGTGCTTTGGTTTCCTCAACTGTAAAATGGGGTTGCCAATGCTACCCACCTCACAGGGTTGTTATGAAAATGAAAACGAGTTGATATTTGTAAAGAGGTTAACAGAGTGCCTGGCATACAGCAAGTTCTCAACAGTGGCAATCCGAGGGGTAGTCAGCATCATTCATTCATTTATTTAACTAGTTTCAGTGGGGGCGTCAACTACGCACCAGGCACTGTGTCTAAAGCTGTGGGGGAAACACAGCAGAGAAAGACGGCCCTTGAAGTTCAAGATCTCACCACCTAATGACACTCACACAGACCCAGGCACCCAAGACGGGCAGAGGAGCAGCTGCACTGCCTGTGTGCTAGGTTCTCTGCTAGAGAGAAATCAGAGCACTTCATGAGGGAGGTGGCGCTTGGGGATTGGACCTTTAGGAGGAGTGAGGGTTTATACAGAGGAGGCAGCGGGCAGCGGGAAGCACTTTATCCAGACATTACTGTCTAGCAATGTGGGGAACTGGGCCTTAGGGTGCAGCTAGTCTGAGCCCTTCAGTGTTCAGAAAAGAAATCGAGGCCCAGAGTGGACTGGTCCTGCAAGGGCCAGGTGGTGGCAGAGATGTTGGGACTCCAGGCCACATCCTGCCACTGATGAAGCTTCCATCATCCTACCCGGTCAGCTAATGCTGCGTAACGGAGCACCACAGAACTGAGTGGCTAAAACAACAAGTCGTTTGATAGCCTCTCCCGTGCCCGTGGGTCAGGGGCCTGGGAAGTGCCCGGGAAGCGTTCTGGCTTGGGTTCTGTCCTGTGGTTTTAGTCCGATGGTGGCCGGGGCTGGAGCAGCAGGAGGCTGTCTGGACGTCTGGACTCTTCACATAGTCAGGGCCTGGCCACCTGGTCTCTCCACACGAGCTAGTTTGGGCTTGCTCATAGCATGGCAGCCTCTGGGCTCCAGCAACGAGCTTCCAGCCGGCAAGGTGGAAGTTTTGACATCCTTTCTGTCCTAGCCTTGAGAGTCATGCAGTGTCTCTTCTGCCACTTTCTGTTGGGTACAGACAGGTCACAAACCCACCCAGATTCAAGGGGAGAGGGACCAAACTCCACCTCTTGACAAGGGTGTGGCAAGGAACTGTAGGATGGGAGATTTGGGGAAAACAACATCTGCCACTCACACCCCCTGGCCCCTGGCCTTGCTGCCCCCTCCAGGGGGACGTACCCCCAAGCTGGGGTTCCCTCGCTCATCACCCTCCCTTTCCTTTGTTCCCATTCACTCAACACACCTTGAAAAGTGCAGTGGGTGGAGGGGGAGGAGTTGGGGGAGCGCAGGGCAAGTTACACAGAAGAGTAAGAGGAACTCAGGCAGGAGATCCCCAGGATGAGGAGAAAGCATCCCCTCTGCTCCAGCCAGAAGCCGAGCAGGGGGGAAATGAAGGCCTCTGGAGAGCAGGGAGGCCTGGTGACACTGCCAGCCCAAGTCTGGATTGGGGAGGAAACCAGGGCTTCCTCATGCCCCAAAGGTCAGAAGGAGACATGACCCCCTGGAGTGGGGTCAGAGTCAAGACCCCGGGTCCAGCCAGCTTCCCATCCAATACTCCTGTGTTCCCAGGCCCTGGCTGCAGGCTAACCTGGCGCAGTTCCCACGACAACAGCACTGCTGTCCCACAGGTATCAGAAGAGGGAAGCAGGGCTTTCTCAGAGCCCCCGTCTGGGATGGGGTCCATGGGCATGAGCTCCCAGCAGAACAGTCTGAGTCTCTGCTAACAAAGGCCTGAAGGCAGGAGGAGCCAGATAAAGGAGACGCATCCTTGCCTCCAGGAGTTAGGAACCAGAGGCTGAGCCAGGCCCACTCACCACCACCAAATCCCCAAAGCAGGGCCTTGGGAGAGGGGACGCGCTTGCACCTGACACTGCTGCAAAATACAGCTGACCTTTGAACAATGCCCCCTCCGGGGGGGGGGGGGACGTTAATATACGTATAATTCACAGTCAGCCCTCTGCATCTGTGGTTCACTCACATCCACGGTTCCTCCGCATCCGCCCAACCACAGACCATGTTGTACTGTAGAGTATTTACTACTGAAAAATATTCGCCTGTAAGTGGACCCGTGCAGTTCAAACTTGCATTGTTCAAGGGTCAACTGTACACTTAATTATTCAAAGCACCTGTCCGGAGGTTCTCCCTCAGCCTGTCGGGATCCAGGGAGATGCTCACGCCCCGTGGAGTCCATGGGGTAGCGAGGCAAACACCAAGTCATCGTTACTGTGAGCTCTACTCAGGGAGGAGAGAGCCTAGAGCTGTGCTTTTTATTTTTTTGGCTGCGCAGTGCAGCTTACAGGATCTTAGTTCCCTGACCAGCGTTTGAACCCAGGCCCTCGGCAGTGGAAACACAGAGTCTTAATCACTGGACCACCAGGGAATTCCCAAGCTGTGCTTTACAATATTACACTTGGAAGATGGCTAGGGGGGTGCCTTCCATAGGCCATACTCCCACTTGCCTCCTACCCCGGCCCCCAGGAATTAGACTCTTTCAGAGAGGATGCCTCTATCTTAGCTTGGTTTCCTCCCAGGGCGGGGCTTGCGGGGGCTTTGGACTGGAGTGGAGATAATTTATTTGGGAATTGACCCCAGGGAGCAGGGGTGAAGGATGAGGGCAGGAGACAGAGTGAGACAGGGAAGGAGGGTCAGCCAATACCAGGAGGTTTTAGCACATTAGCTACCCCAGTGGGTGACTGGTGACCCCACAGGGACCTATTAAAGAGCCTTAGGAAATGTATCTCAAAACTGTCTGCCCAGGAGGGCAAATAGGGAAACATTTATCTGTTTGTTGGCTTCTGTCCCTCCATTGAGCAAAAGTGTCCCCGTGGGCCTCCCTTCTGAGGTGTGCACACCAGGGGACCTCAGCAGGTCTCAGGCATGCACAGGCTGAGGTTCTCATGCAGGACCTTGGAGAAGCCTCAGGAGGGAGACGGGAGGCTCTGGGCCCAGGTAAGGCTCCGTCTGATGGCACCTGTGTGGAGGGGTCAGAGTCAGCGTGGGGCATAGAGGAACTTGGACCCCAGTGTGCAGCGCAGGCCTCCACCTTGCTGCCTCCATCAAGCTCTCAGCACCATTAGCAGCTGCCTGCAGGGCCAGCTTTTGAGAGATGTGAAAAATATTTTCCTACAGCCAGAGAAAGCTCAAAGCTTGGCCTCTCAGTGTGGAAGTGGGCAAGTTCTAAGTACACAGCCAGGTTTCAGAGTTCTGCTCTGCTCTGTCCAGCGCAAGGGCCAGTCTGGCTTCGCTCCTCAAGTGCTTCCCTCACCCGGGGGCCTAGGCCTGGAAGGAAGCAGAGCTCATTCTGTCTGGAACTGCAGCCAGAGCCTTCCGCAAAGTGCCTGGCTTCTCCAGGTCCCCGCCCAGCCTCTCCGCACGCACTTGTTTCCTGCCCAGCCAGCGGCCTCCCTTCATTTCTCCAGCATCTCGTTCGGGCTCCTCCACCTTCTCCCTGATCAGTGTCTCGCTCTTTGGCCGGGCCGCACCCCCAGCGCCCTCCTTCCTACCCGCCGGCCCCAGACATCGGCAGGGGCTGCCCAGGCCCCCCGTGGCTTGGCCCTTTCCGAGCCTGTTTGGGGCCCTGCCCAAATCAGCAATGACAAGTCCCCACTCTTCCTTCTCACTCACACAAGGTGAACCATTGTCCACCACACGAGGGAGGACCAGCAGTGTTCTCGCTGGGCGGAGGAAGGATGTTTACCCAGGGTGGTGAGCACCACCTCACGCTGCGTCCAGCCACTCCACTCCGTGTCACATGCAGGCCAAGTAGGCCCCTCACCCAGGCCCACATCAAAGTTAGAGAAAACAGGCCTGCAGGGCACAGAACGGGCAGGCGGGCTCAGAAGAGGCTCAAAGGCTCAGGACAGGCTCAGAATGGGCCCACAGGTGGCCCACAACTTGCGGAAATAAGGCTGTAGCAGGTCTTTCCCCTGTGGGTTCCCTCTGCTCAGGCCCTAAGACACTGTCCTCCATCCCATCCCTCCTTCCCACGTCCTCGTTTAATCCTGACTCCCCTCCCCACGGCGGGTGTTATGATTCCCCTTTGATAGATAAGGACACTGAGGCTCAGAGAGATTCAACAGCTTTCCCCACAGGGAGGGAAGGAGGGGACGATGGAGAGAGGGAAGGAGGGGACGATGGAGAGAGGGAAGGCAGGAAGAGGGAGGGAGGGAGGTCCGCGTCAGCACCACTTCGGCAGAGAACCCTAGGGTGGCAGAGATGGTAGAGCCAGCCCTGAGGACGTTTCCAGTCTTCCTGGAAGAAATTCCAGGGTGATAAATTGCTCAAGGTCACGTGGAGGATCCCCCACTGAGCTAGGGCTTGGGGGTTTGGATCCTGGGGTGGGGGGACCTCGCGGTCACCCTCTGCAGAATAGAAGGAGGTTCTCAGCTAGGACATGCCCATCCTGGAGGCAGGGAGATGCACAAGATCCTATGCCTGGCCATTCCAGCCTGCAACCTTGGTTGGGGGCACACAGAGACGCGGGGGACTGCCAGTTATGCCAGGCCTTTTTTCTGGCTTTGCCCCCTACCCTCTGCCCACACCCTAGAGTCCTGGGCTGGAGCTGGGCCAAGGCCCGTGAGCTTGGAGGGAAGCTTTCCAATGGGAGATGTTGTGGAGAGGAGCTGAGGAACGGGTGGGCATGGCCTCCCTGGATGTTCAGCATTCTAGAATTGGCGAAGTCCTTCCGGCTCAAGACCTTGTGTCTATGGAGTCTGAGATATGTTTCTCTCCACACTGCCTAGGGTGTCCAGAATCCTACCATGCTGGAGTGAGAGTGACCTCTGAGACACAGCCCTCTAAGGTTTTTATGGCTGCACACAAACCATTCCCCAACATAGTAGACTAAAACAACAATGGTTTCTTAATTTCTTAAATTTCGGGGGTTTGTCCTGACTGTCCTGCAAGTCTCACCTGGGATTAGGTCATCGGATCAGCTGCAGTCAGCTGGAAGGTCCAAGTGGCCTCGCTCACAAATCTTAGGCCTCCACGCCATCTGCTGGGCCTCCACTATCCTCCACTTAGTGTCTCATCCTCCAGGGCCTCTCCTGGAGAACAGCCTAGACTTCCCTCCAGTATGGCGGGAACTGAGTGGGAAGGAGGGAGAGAGGAAAGGGAGAGAAGAAGGGAGGGGAACCACTAGGCCCTTCAAGGGCTAAGCTTGGAACAGGCACCATTTCACTTCCGCTGCATTTTTTCCATCAAAGCAAGTCACAAGGCCAAGCCAGATTCAAGGGGAGGGAAAGTAGACTCTACCTCTTGATGGTAGGAGAAGCAAAGAAGCTCTGACCATCTTCAATCCATCGCAGGGGGGCCGAGTTTCACCAGAGTCAGGAAAGTCAGGTCAGAGCTCAAGTGGCCTGATGGAGACTTGGGCACTTAGAGATGGATGAGGCCCCACCCCTGCCCCCAAGACTCTCTCCCATCGGCCCCCAGACCATGACTTTCCCCAGTGCTCTGTCCATGGTGGCCCTGGAGACCTGGTCTGCAGGAGGAAGGGCTGGGGTCGAGGCTGCACAGGGAGGTGGGGGGGGCTTGGGCCCCTCTGTACCAACTGTTGAGGTGTCTGAAGTTGGTTTGGGGGGTGGGTCTCTTTGTTACAGGATGTGGGGGAAGGGCACCTACTCCTTGCAGAAACTGACCCCACGAAGGCTCTGGCAGGGACCAAGCTCGGGGAGGCTGAATCGTGGGGACAGGGAAGGCTCTGCTTATCTCGATGACCTGGGGGTCTAGTCCCGGAGGACTCCAGGTCCCCCTTTTCTCTTCTTCCAGGTGTCCTTTGCACAGTAGCTGGTCTCAGCAGGCCCAGGTATTGGGCAGCCAAGTCGGTCCCTGAAGACGCCCGACTCCCACCCCTACCCTCCTGGCTTTCATCTAACTTATTCATGCAGCCATCTGGCAGCTATTTATTGAGCACCGGCTGTGTGCCAGGTGCTGTGCTAGTCACTGGGGCTCTATCAGTGAGCAAAATAAACAAAATCCCTGTCTTCCCGGAGTCCAGTTTTGAGGCAAGGGAGCATGTTTATAGATAATAAACAAAATAAATAAGTAAATTACAGAGTGCCGCATTCATTTCCTGTGGCTGCCATAACAAATTACCCCAAACTTGGTGGCTTAAAACACCAGAAATTTATTCCCACACAGTTCTGGAAGCTAAGAGTCTGAAATCAAGGTGTTGGCAGGGCCATGCTCCCTTCACAGGCTCCAAGAGGGGAGAATCATGCCTCTTCCAGCTTCTGGTGGTTCCTGGCAATCTTTGGAGTTCCTTAGCTTGTGGCGGCATCCCTCCAATGACCATCTCCATCTTTACGTGGCTATCTCCCCCATGTCTCTTTCTTTTCGTCTTCTTTTAAGGGCACTAGTATTGGATTTAGGGTCCACCCCAAATCCAGGATGATCTCATCTCAAGAACCTTAAGCACGTCTGCAAAGACCCTATTTCCAAATCAGGTCACATTCTGAGGTTCCAGGTGGACCTCAAGTTGGTGGCGGGGGGGCACTATTCAACCCACTATAGTCATATTCACAGGTTCCAGGGGTTTGGACATGGACATATCTTTTGCAGGACCATGCTTCTACCCACTACAAATATATTAGAAGAAATAATTTGAGGTTATTTGGAGAAAAATAAAGCATAGCAATACAGAAGGGAGGGTGTAGGTGCTGGAGTGGGAAGGGCAGACTGCAGTATTAAATATGTGGTCAGGAAAACCTCACTGAGAAGGTGATATTCAAAGACCTAAGGAAGTGAGGGGGTGTGCATGTCTGAGGGGAGAAGCATCCAGGCAGAGGGAACGGGCAGTGCAAAGGCCCTGAGGCAGGAGTGTGTCCAGCAATCTGAGGAATAGGGAGCTAGAGCAGAGTGAGTGGCGGGTG
>NW_006785876.1:5309250-5321350 GCF_000442215.2 Lipotes vexillifer
GGGGGGGGGGGCAGAGTGGTAGCAGAGTAGGATCACATGGGGCCATGTAGGTCACAGGAAGGACTTTGGCCTTGACTCTGAGGAGAGACAGGAACTGACTTTGTCACAGCATCACTCTAGTTGCTGGGCTGGGCATAGACTGTAGAGGGCCAAGGACTGAAGCATAACTCAGCTGCCCACTTCCCGCCCCCACCAAGGCAGCCCCCAGGCAGAAGGCCCTCCTTAGCTCTGGAGTGGCTTCCCAGGACTCTGTCATAGAGAGACGCCTCTGATCCCCTGCTGCCGGACCCCCTGCCTGCCCACAGGGCTCAGGTTTCCCCTTGTCAGCTGTACCCACCAGAGCCTGGAAAAGTCAGCTTTCCAGAAAGATTTCATCATTTTCCATTTGGAAAAATTTGCTGCTCCCACCGCTCCCTCCCCTGCTCCGGAGGCTGAGACACTCAGGAGATCAGAGGGGCCGTGGGCAAGGGTACACGGGGCTTCCAGCCTGCCCCATGGCAGCCTGGGACCAGACTACCCCGTCCCCCAGCTGGCCCGACTTCCACCTGGGGGACCCTCCCCCCGTGTCCTCCATGGACTCCCCCAGTCATTGTCCTCCTGCCCTGGCACCTCTGCAGCCTGCTAAGTGGGTGGGCACTGGGCAGAGGCACTGGAGAGGGCTGTGGAGGAGGGGAGAAGGGTTGGGTGTCCCCCTCCGGGGCTCCCTCACAGAGGCTGAGCCACTGCTGGGAACCAAGCACCTGCCTTCACATCTAAGGTAAGTGGAAACTTCCCTTAGCATCTCTGGACCCCAGGGTTTTCTCCTCCATAATGTTCCTCATTCCCCTTGCCCTTGTGCGGCCCCTTAACACAGAGCCTGTCAGTGTTTGCAGAACCTGCTGTGGTTTGCAGAGCCTGTCTGTGTTTGCAGAGCCTGCTTGGTCACAGAGGCTGTTGCTATTTACTGAGATTGTTTCCTTTGTTCCTCCAGGCAGCCCTTACCCCATTGCACAATGGTGGCTCATAAAGTTCCCTCTTCCTCCCTCTCTTGCCCTGCTTCACACCCCTCGCTGCGGTCTCCCCAAGGATCCACAGGGCATTTCCCCAAAGACCCCAACACTCAGACCTCCAGAAATCTCGCAGCCAATCCACACTCCCCAGTGGGACCATATAAGCTGAGGTGTGGGGGATTGGAGGTGAACAGAGGGGCCACCCCCTTCTAAGCTCAAGTCCTGAAAAGAACATACAATTTGAAGCCAAGCTGACCTGGGCCTCTGTCACTTCCTAGCGATGGGGCTTCGGGCATCCTCTCAAGTTTCTGAGTCTCAGTTTCCTCATCTATAAAATGGGGCTGCATTAGGACATGTGGCAGTGTGAGATTCACCTGATATAATGGGTAGGAAAAATTCGTGAATGGAAAGCGCCTGTGTATGCTGGACGTGGGGCTTCCTTCTTCCACAGAACATCTCCAAGGGTTAAAGAGGCAGTGGGCATTCCTACCATTAGCTCTGAGTGGTGAAAATAAGCCCACAAGGGTCTATGGAGGGAGTTCACCTCACCCAGGCCCTGGCTGAGAGCAGAAATCTGTCAGGAACTTGGAGAGTCGATGCGGGAGCCCTCAGCCACTAGCCCCCCTTCTCCCCCACCCTCAATGCTTTGATGGTGAGTAGGAGCTGAAGGGACAGGTCTCCCCTAAGGTAGGGGCTATGCCTCCCCCCTTAGACTACAGTTCCCTGAGGCAGGGCTCTGTGTCCCCTCAGACTGGGCTCCCTGAGGACAAGGCTCTGTCCCCCCCCCAGACTGGGGGTCCTTTCCCCTCTCAAACCCCAGGATGGGGATCTAAGCATCAGCCTCTCCAACAGTATTCGTGCACCACTGAGTGACCACCCAAAGGAACAAGGTGATTGGACCTGACAGACAGAGGTGCAGGGTGCGGTGGGGTCCTCCTGAGGAAGGAAGTGCTGATAAAAGGTCACTTCTCTGACCACTTGGCTCAGGACAAACTAGAGCTGTAATCAAAGAATTCAGTTTGGAACCATCAGCCAGCTGGCTTTATTAAGTGCCTGCTGTATGCAAGGCCCACTGGCAGGTGTTTTGGGAGAGACCAAGAGGATCTATGTGCAATGTCTGGGCTGCTGGGGAGACAGGCCTGGGCACTGCCGGGAGTTCAGCACTGGGGTGTGGCTGCACGGACACAGGGGTCTGGGAGAGAAGCGAGAAGTGGGAACTGCAATCGAGCAGCCTCCTTAAAGGAGACCCTCCTGGGACCAACTCCTGGGTCCAGGTTGAAGAAGGTAGGCCTGTGGCCTCAGAGCTTTGGCCCTTGGGGAACCCCTGAAGGTCCCTCCCCATCCCACCCACCCCTCTCCTCACCGCCCTCAACTTATCTGGCAGCCTTGGTCCATGTTTTCCCAGGAGCTGGTCCTCCCCCATCCCCTGAGGCCCACCCAAAGGTTGAGCCCTCTCTCTCCTGCTCCTGCCCAGCAAGTCCTGGCTGGGCCAGGGGAAGCAGGGGAAGGGGCTCCCTCAAGAGCCTGCTGAGGGCCCCTTGGGATCCAACTCCTGGCTCCTGAGTCTCCCACCCCCCACCCTGAATCCCCCATAGCCTGGCAATGTCCCACAAGACAGGTAGCTGGGGTGCTCTAGAGATGGAAGGAGGAGCCCCAGGGGACACCTCTCTTCCATCTCCTGCCCCAACAAGGGGCAGAGTCACACCCAAAACCATCAAAGGAAGCAGATTCTATAACCCACCAGGAATGGTCTATAACCCAGACCATTCCACCTTTGCTCACTGCTAGCAAGCTGAAACCAGCTTGCTTCTCCGCCCCGCCCAGGTTCCTGAGCAATGAGGAGCTGGGGGTCCTCAGAGATGGCTTCACTCTGGGGCCTCTAGAGGTAACGATGATGAGGGAAGATCAGTGTTGACCCAGCCTCAGGGAACCCAGTCTGTTGGGGGAGACATAGCCCTGCCCTCTGGAATATTCTACTCCAGTGGGGGAAATAGAGCCCCTGTCCTCTGGCAGCCCCCAGACTGAGCAGAGAAACGCAGCCCCTGTCCCTTCAGGGTGGTCTGACAGCCTTGAACACCTCCATCCTCATCCAGGGAGTAAAGACCCAGAGGTCATTATCTCCTGCCGTAGGTAAGAGTCCTTCCCAACCCCACCTCCCAAAGGACTAAGGATAGGACAGGCACGGAGCAACAAGGGAAGTTAGAGACCTGTGTCCCAAATGGTCACTGGCTGGCAGGCCCCTTCGTTGCCACCAGTGAGGCCCAGGCTCTCCCAGAATCCTGCTAAAAAGCATCCTCTCCATGCAGGAATGGACCTCGGGGGTGGCCTTGCCCCCTGTCCCATCAACCCCTTCCCTCACCACAGACACTGATAGTGCCCACAGACAGGCCCGCAGGATGAGGGAGCAGGGGAGGCCGATAAGTTGACCTTCCTCCAGCTCCTGTTTTGGCTGGAGGGCTGGTGGGCTGTTTGATCTGAGGGCCCAGGATGGACAGGGGACCCTGTATGGGAGGGGCTCCCAGGCCCAAGGTCCCAGTGGGTTGGGACAGCCCATCCCCTGGCAGGAGGGCGACTGCACCAGAGCCCCTGCTGAGGTTCCCTACTGCCAGTTCACGGCTTCTCTCAACTCCTCAGGATACCCACTTCACTCCGTGGTCCCCACCCCAGGAGACGCAGACAGAGGTCCCCTGAACCTCCCTGAAGCTTCCACCACCCACCAAGTTCCCCTGGGCTCCTGTTATTCTCCTACCTAGAAACCTTGCCCCCAGTGACAGGGAAAAGAGAAGGAAGGATTTGTGTCCCCAGGTGAAACTAATGGACAGAGGCTGACAAGGATCTCTCCAAACCCTGTCCACCCGCCGCTCGGCGGCAGTGCGGTCGAGTGATAAGATCCAGCGAAGATCATGTTCAGTTTGGGGGAGTTGAACATGATCTGTGTATTAGATAATTACAGGAAATTGTTTGTTTTGTTCAGCGTGAGAATGGCTTGCTAGTTTATGTAGAAAATCAGGTTAATTTTTGAGAGATGCATTCCGAAGTGATTACAGGTGACGTGTCATAATGTAAATAATTCACTTTCAAATATTTCAGCTCCCCAAAGCAAGAAGTAAACCTGGCAGAATGTTCATTGTTCTATCTTGGTAATGGGCACTTGCAGGGTCATTGTACCATTCTCTCTACTTGTCTGAATGTTTAAAGTTTTCCACAATAAAATATCCCCCCAAAAAATGAAAAAAGAAAAAGGAAACATTGTACCAACCTGAATTTGAATACCAATGCTACCACTTTCTTGCTGTGTGACCTTAGGCAATTCACTCAACCTCTCTGAGGCTCATTCCCTCTACACTTAAATGGTACAACTATACTCCTCTCAGTAGGATGTTGTGAGGATTAAAACATAGTAACTAATGGGGAACAATGCCTGGGACATAGTAAGTGCTCAGTTAAAAATGGTTATTTGTGGGGGCTTCCCTGGTGGCGCAGTGGTTGGGAGTCTGCCTGCCGATGCGGGGGACACGGGTTCGTGCCCCGGTCCGGGAGGATCCCGCATGCCGCGGAGTGGCTGGGCCCGTGAGCCACGGCCGCTGAGCCTGCGCATCCGGAGCCTGTGCTCCGCAGCGGGAGAGGCCGCAGCAGTGAGAGGCCCGCGTACCGCAAAAAAAAAAAAAAACGTTGTTTGTGAAATGAATGGAGGGGAGGCGGTCGAGAGGAGTTGTCTTCTCAAACTCTGAACCTCAGTTTCTCAGCCCTCAATAAGCAGTAGTTAATGATATTACTTAGGTCAACAGCGTCGTGCCCAGCCCATAATCCATGCCAGGGGTCTTGTTGGATGCTGGAGAGGAGAGAAGGCTGGGGGGTACCCTTTTTTTAAAAAATAAATTTATTTATTTTATTTTATTATTTGTTTTTGGTCACATTGGGTCTTCGTTGCTGCGCACAGGCTTCCTCTAGCTGTGGAGAGCGGGGGCTACTCTTTCTTGCAGTGTGCGGGCTTCTCATTGCGGTGGCTTCTCTTGTTGCGGAGCACGGGCTCTAGGGGCGTGGGTTTCAGTAGTTGTGGCACACGGGCTCAGTAGTTGTGGCTTACGGGCTCTAGAGCACAGGCTAGGTAGTTGTGGCGCATGGGCTTAGTTGCTCCGCGGCATGTGGGATCCTCCCGGAACAGGGCTCGAACCTGTGTCCCCCACATCGGCAGGCAGATTCCTAACCGCTGTGCCACCAGGGAAGCCTCTGGGGGGTACTCTTAGTAGGACCAATGGACACTGGTTCCTTACAAGGAGCCCTGAAGTTAGTGGACACCCTCCCCATTTGGTACCCAGCTCAGGAACAGAGCAACCCCTGCTTTGGCCATATCCAGTCATTCAGCTTTGAGAACAGTCAGGGCTGTGGGATTAACCCCCTCAACATCCACCATGGAAGAGCACAGTGAGAAGTGAGAGCCCCATTCCGAGGACAAGGGCAGTGGGGCGCGCAGCAGGTAATGGGAGAAGGCCAGCGCTTTCCTATTCTGGGAGGCGGGTGGCAGCAGGTGGCTGGCTGGTGCTGAGACACGTGAGCCCTCCTGTCTGGACGCCATGAGGTCAGCGGCAGGGAAGCCTGGGCCTGCCACGCATGGCCTAGGCCCCAAGTGAGCCCACTGGCCAGGAGTACTTGTGGCCAATGGGGGAGGGGAACCTGGTTTCTTCATCACAGGGGCATTCTCCCTAATAGAACTCAGGAGGAAAAGGCTTCCTAGAGCCCACCTGACAGACAGAGGCGCAGGCTCCAGGGAAGCAGGCTCCAGGGCCTGGATGTTCTGAGGCGCTTCCAGTCTGAGTGGGGAGATACAACATTTGCACTCCAGGAGCTCCTAGTCCGATGACAGAGCTTCTGCCCTGAGGAAGCCCCAGTCGGAGGGAGGATATACAGCCCCAGCAGGCGAGGGCTCCAACTGAGGAGGGAGGCTGGCCACAGTGGAGGTGCAGGGGCTGGAGTGCTCCATTAGGCTGGTGGCAGCCCACGATGTTGCAGGCTCCTTTGGGAGCCTGGTTATTTTGGGGTGGGCAGGAGGAACAGGCAACTTCCCAGATTAAAATAGCCTTCCCTGGGTGTCATTCCTGAGACATGCACGGCTCCCAGCTGAATGCTTGTCACATGGCTGTGTTCCTCCTGCCCCTCCCGGGCGGGCAGGGCAGGGCCTGGATGGTAGTGCTACCCAGGGAGCAGAGATGAGCCTTGTTTCCTAATCAGGGTAGTGTGGGAATGCAGCTCTGGTCTCCAGGGCCACCAAAAGCTGCCCATCACTTGCCCAACTCCTCCTTCCTAAAGGGGCTGCCAGCCCCCTCCCTCAGGAAGCTTTCCCACGCTGACTCCAGCTGTATGAAGCCCTCTGGCTCCACCTGCCTCCCCAATGCTGTAGCCAGTCAGTAATTTCCCGAGGTCAGGGGCTTCCCTTCCAACTGGGGCTCCCTGGGATCAGGACTGGGGCTCCCTGAGGGCGGGGCTATGTCTCCCCTCAGACTGGGACTCCCTGAGGGAAGGGCTGTGTCTCCTCACCAGCCTGTTTCTGGTCCAGTGGGAAGAAAGTTGACCCAGGACTTGAGAGCCCTGGATTCTGTGTGACTCTGGCATCACTTTGCCCTCAAGGGCAGAAGCCTGCCACGCATGGCTCTTAAGAGCAGAGATACTCTGGTCACAGATCCAGGCTCCAACCCCAGCCTGGACACTTCCAGGCTTCATCACCTCAGGTCACTTACTTACCCCTATGACCCTCCACAGGGTCATGAGGGCAGCAGTAGCTCCCGCCCCCCGGCAGGTGGTAAGGCTTAAGTGAGATAACGCACAAGAAATTTGGCACAGTGCCTGGCAGAGGGTAGGGAAAAGGTGAACCAAAGAAAGGCGTAGCGGTCCCATTCTCAGGGCAGTTGTGGGTTGGGCAGAGCCCTAGGCTCCATGACCCTGGAAGACCACAGAGTGACCTAGGTCACCAGCCAGGCCAGGGCTATGCTAGGATTCTGACCTGCAGTTCTCGGAACAGGACTCTGCCTGACTCCGTGATAGCGCTTGCTCGCCCTTCCCCCTCTGCAACTCTCCCTCTGGCCACCCAGCTCCAGCTGTCTTTGGTCCCTGTCCCCCACTACGCTCCCTGGTTTTCCCAGCCCCTCTCCCACCTTGTGGAGACATCCAGCTATCCCGTATGTGTGATGTCTGGTGTGGCGTGACCCCTCTGAGCTGGGCAGGGGACTGGGGCCAGACCCACAGAACATAAATATGTCCTGGGAGTTTACACTGTAGGGACCAGGAGTATACACCAGTCAGCTGGCTGCTGTCCCTGTTTATTCCCTGGGGGTTCATGGCCAGGGTGGGGGCAATCCTCAGGCGGCTGCAGCTGTGTGGATATCAATATACCAGGGACCCCAGAAAAGGCTGCAGGCTTCCCAGGCCCACCTCGTCCTGCCATGTCCCAGCTGTCCTTCCCCTCCTGCCCCCCATGGATCACACCATGGTGCACGTGGGAATCTGAGCACAGAGAGGCCTTCCCAAACTTGTGGTTAGGGACCCCTTGGCCCTCCTCCCCTTTGGCCCCCACCCTGCTCCAGGAGCCCAGATCAGACCACAGTGTGTTTTTTCAGGTCAGGCCAAGCTAGACCTCACTCGAGCCAATCATTATTAAAACTGTCCCTGGAACTTTCCCAGGGTGTTTAACTTTTCTGAACACTTCCCATTATCACTCAGCATCTTCACCGACCTACTCAGGGAAGCAGGCTCTGCTGGGATTGTCCATTGTCTGCATGGGAAGGTTGAGCCCCAAGGGTATACTGGCCCTGAGTCCCATCCAGAACCGTCTGTGGTGACTGTGCTCAAGACAAACAGAGATGATAGTCTCACAGTGGCCAGGGCAGTGATCCACTTTACAGATGAGAAAACTAAGGCTTGAGGTGGATAAGTGACAACTTGCCCATAGTTGCTTCGCTGATGAAATCAGGATGCAAACTCAACTCTGCCTGGCTCCAACTTCCCCTCATGGTCCTTCCCAACCCACCACACACCCCTTACCCAGAGGTCTCAGGCACCTTCTGGAAGCAGGTGGGGAGACAGTTCTCAGAAAGGTTCAACTCTTCCTTCCCTCCCAAGATATTCATATTGCAAAGTCAGAGTGTATCCAGTAATATATTCATTTTCATTGACAGCACAAAGCCCTGTGTCAAGCATTGGCAGGAGGAAGGACTAATAATAACAGCAACAGCAATAACTAGTGTTTATTGAACACTTGCTCTAAGTGCTGTATATACAACATCTCAGGCAACCCTCACCACAACTCTATGAGACATGGGATTATTAAATCCAATTTACAGTTGGGAAGACAAAGAGACCTGGCTTGTCTCAGGTCCCACAGCTAGAAAGTGTCAGAGCCAGGAGTGGGACCCAGAGCCACCATGCTCTATGTAGGATATCTGGGTGGAGGTTGCCTTTAGAAACCAGTTTAAACAGTGTGGGTGTGAGTACACAGACACACACACACACAGCAACCAGGGAGGGGACAGGTGAAGCTGTGCCACAGTGTACAGAAGTAATCTGAGTAATGCAGGGTAGATTAAGGAAGGGTTCCTGGCAGAGATGGGCTGTGTGTCAGGGCTTAAAGGAAGTGAGAGATATAGGCCATTCCCAACGTGTGGGACCCTGGACAGAGCTAATTTCCAAAAGGTTTTGAACACAGTAGGTATTGAATAAGTGTTCTTGGAGCAATGGAGTGGTGATAACGTGGTGGCTGTGATGGAAGGATCGGCGAGGAGAGCAGTGTGATGAGGCTGAGGACGATGGCAGTGATTCTGTGATAGAGGAAGTGACGGTGCGAAGGAGACGGAGGTGTCGGTGATGGTGGTGGTGGTGATGGAGATGGGAATGGAATTAGTGACAGAGGCAAAGACATAAAATCCATTTCCCCTACACTCTCGTACAGCCCTTTATAGTTTTATACCAGCCATCACACATTCCACATCCTCACGGCTAATTCTGGGAGGGCGTTTTTATCTTCCTTTAATAAATGATGACAATGCACCACAGACAAGTCACATTCTGCTTGCCCAAGGTCACAAGGCCAAGAAGCTGTAGCCCAGGGTCTCTCCCTTCAGAGCCCCGCCCCACTTGGAGTGGGGGTCCAGGGCAGCGTCGTGATGCCGTGAGTGGGCAGCGAGGCAGAGGCCCTCCTGCGCTCCTAACACAGAGGGCTCAGTGGTCCTCAGTTTGGGGGAGCAGGAAGCAGCAGGACTAGGTTACAGAGGAAGCGTTTCTAACCCCAGTCCCATCGCCCACGTGCTGTGACCTCTGGGCGGCAGCCAAGGCAGATGTCAGCTGCCGGGTGACAGCGGGCCTGTGGGGCAGAGCCAGGGCATCCTGGCGGGAGCCCCACACACCAAGAGAATGAAATCAGGGGTGGGAAATAATCCTGGAGTCAGAGGAAGGCTTGCTTGGGGGTGACATTCCTGGAAAGTTCTGCTGTGATTGGCTTGAGGTTGGGCCTCCTGTACAGGCCTTCCCAGTCAGGAGCGAGTTTATTAATAAACCCTGCCCTGCCCTCTGCCCTCACCCTGGGTAGAAGGCAGGGCTTCCTGGGGCTTCTGGCCTCTCGCCCCAGGGGTGGTGAGTCCCACTGTGGGTGGGGGGAAGAAAGAGACTGAGCCTTTAGGTCTAGGCAGGGGGTGCAAATGCCCTGCATCCTCCAGACTGCATTCCCTGACTCCCCTGCAGCCCCAGGGCTCCTCTGCTTCTGGGGGCTTCAGAGAAATGGCGAATGGGGATGGGTGGTATGCATGTGAGGTCATGGGGCTGCAAGCATGCATGGTTGGGCATGCAAACGTGAGCGCCTGAACAGGATTATAAGGGTGGTAATGGGCTCCCAGGGGTACAAACGTGCAAGGGTACCTCCACGTGGTTGCCCTGGAAGAGTGAAAACCGTGTCTCAGCGGCTGCTGAGCGTGTTCTGTGTGCCCTTGTGAGCCCTGGGTGATGTGGGGGCGGAAGGGGGGCAGTGGGGGTATGACTGAGTGTGAGGGGTGCTAAGGCCTTAGGAACAGGCAGCCTCCCCCCAAGCTGCTCCCCACTACAGCTCATTAGCACCAAGGCCTAAATTTACCGCCTCCACTTACCTACCCTCTGGCTATGACCTCATTGAGCTCCTGCCCCTTTCCTAGGACAATGGGATGGAGGGGTGGGTCTGCACTGCAGGATCCCCTGGGGGAGGAGGGAAAGTCCTGGGGGTAGGGTGGAGGGGAGACCAGGCACAGAACTTAATATAGTCACAGGGCAGGCCGAGGAGGATGTCAGCTCCTGTTACACCTGCCTCCTTGGCACCATCATATGACCCAGCTCCTGCAGGCAAAGCCTGGGTGGGTGGGAAGCACCTGGTCCTGGGCCGTGCTGAGGGCCACCCTGCACACTGCCCTTCTATACATCCTTAATGAAGCCCCTCTCCCAGCTGGTTCTCCTGGCAAGGGGCAGGGTCCAGCTCTCCATTCAGCATGGCTCTGGCATGGCTTAGCTGGGTGGTCCTGACTCCCACCCAGTGGGCCAGGCCAGGAAGCAGTGGAAGGGGTGGGAACCTCTAGAGCTGATTCCAGCACAGTTGCTAAAGGAACAGGTCCTTCTGATCCACGCCCTCCCCCGCTTCTTCCCTCACCCCCCAGATCCATGGCCCCAAACTATGGCACACCTATGGGCAGAGCCCTGAGCTAGGCAGGGCGGTCAGAGCCACGATGAGGGGCAGCAGAGTGGCCAGGAAAGCAGTGCCTGTGCTATGAGTCAGGTTCAAGACAAGATCCTCCCCTAAACCCCTCCTGCATAGAAACCCCAGAGCCCACACTGACCAGGAGACACAGCCTTGCCCACAGGGAGCCCCAGTATGGTGGATCTGTCATGCCTAATCCCCTCCATTGAGCTTCCTGTGTGACTTTGGGAATTTGCTCAACAGCTCATAGCCTCAGTTTTCTTGCCTGTGAAATGGCAACCCTGCCACCTCCCTCAAAGATACTTAGTATGTGCCTGGCAGATAGCAAAAGCTGCATAAAAAGGTAGCTCTGCTTCAGTGTGGGCTTTTTGTGAAAGAAATTATAACATTTGGTCTTAAATTGGGGAAACAGATTGCAGTGGGATCCTCTGCACACCCATTCCCACCCAGAGCTGCTGAGACACACCAGGGCCTCCCCAGGCAGCCCCCGGCTCAAAGTTTACAGTCGACAAATATCCTGGAACGTCAGCCTCAAAAGGGGACCCAGGTCCAAGGACACCAGTGCAGCATGGGGACGAGGCAGGCTCTGCAGCCACCCACCCCAGAAGATGCTATCCAGTGGCTTCTGGTCATTGACTTCCCGGGGACCCAGTTTTTTTAATTTACTTTTTTTTTATTGAGGTGTAAGATTTGTGCACCAAATTGCACAAATCTTAGGGGCACAGCTTAGTGAATTTGTTCATGTTTGTACGCCCATGTCACCACCATCTAGATCCAGCATAGAGTATTTCAGCCCCCCAGGACGCTCCCTCAAGCCCCTGCCAGTCAATACCATCCCCCCCAGGAGAGAAGTGTCCCCTATTCTGACTTGTTTCACCACAGATTGGCTTGGCCTATTCTTTTTTTTTTTCATTGTGTGGGCCTCTCACCGCTGTGGCCTCTCCCGTTGCGGAGCACAGGCTCCGGACGCGCAGGCTCAGCGGCCACGGCTCACGGGCCCAGCCGCTCCACGGCATGTGGGATCTTCCCGGACCGGGGCACGAACCCGTGTCCCCTGCATTGGCAGGCGGACGCTCAACCACTGCACCACCAGGGAAGCCCAGCTTGGCCTATTCTTGACCCTCATGCAAACGGACTCCTAGAGCATGCACTCTTTGTGTCTGACCCAGTTTATTGGACATGAGGTCTGTGAGGGTTCTCCACATTGTTTCTGCAACACTAGCTCTTCCTTTTTCATAGCTGAGTAGCCTTCCATTGAATGTTTATGCCACAATTGATTTATCTGTTCTGCTGTTGATGGACATTTGGTTGTTTCCAATTTTTTTTTTTTTTTTTTTGCGGTACGCGGGCCTCTAACTGTTGTGGCCTCTCCCGTTGCGGAGCACAGGCTCCGGATGCACAGGCTCAG
>NW_006785876.1:5321363-5324606 GCF_000442215.2 Lipotes vexillifer
CCGCGGCACGTGGGATCTTCCCGGACGGGGGCACAAACCCGTGTCCCCTGCATTGGCAGGAGGACTCTCAACCACTGCGCCACCAGGGAAGCCCTCCAATTTTTAATTAATAGCATTAAAGCAACGGCAGCCTTCTTAGACACGTCTTTTGGTGCACATAACCATGGCTACCCATTCTTGAGAACAGATTTTGAGGGGGATGCCTTGTTAAGAACTCCAGGGAGGGAAGGAGAGATGAAAAATTATTGAGCTCTGGGCTTCCCTGGTGGCGCAGTGGTTAAGAGTCCGCCTGCCGATGCAGGGGACGCAGGTTCGTGCCCCGCTCTCGGAAGATCCCACATGCCGCGGAGCGGCTAGGCCCGTGAGCCATGGCCGCTGAGCCTGCGCGTCCAGAGCCTGTGCTCCGCAATGGGAGAGGCCACAACAGTGAGAGGCCCGCATACCACAAAAAAAAAAAAAAAAAAATTATTGAGCTCCTGCCTGGTGCCGTGAGCCTTTTTGTGTCCACTGGACTAGTCACAGGGGAAGGAGGACAGAGACAGAGCAGCCCCTAAAAGGGACTCCACCAACCTCATTCCTGCGCCTAGAGCCACTGTGAGTGTGAGTGTGTCTGTGTGTGTGTGTGTGTGTGTGCATGATTGTATTCATTTCCTAGGGCAGCCATAATAAACTATACCATAGACCTGGTGGCTTAAAACAACAGAAATTTATTCTCTCATAATTAAAGAGGCCAGAGTCCAAAATCAAGGTGTCGGCAGGGTTGGTCCCTTCTGGAGGCTATAGGAAGAGTCTGTTCCACATCTCTCTCCCAGCTTCTGGTAGTTGCAGGCAATCCTTGGCGCTCCTTGGCTTGTGGCTGCATCACTCCAAGCTCTGCCTCTGTCATCATGTGACCTTCGTCCCTGTGTCTCATATCTCTTTGTCTACAAATCTCTCTCCTAAAAGGACACCAGTCATTAGATTAGGGGCCCACCCTAATCCAGTTAGATATCATCTTGATTTTATAGCTACAAAGACCCTGTTTCCAACTAAAGTCACATTCACGGGTACTGGGGCAAAAATGTCAACATATCTTCTGAGGGACACAATCCAACCAACAATAGTGATTATGACTCTGCAAGTTTGTGTGTCGTGTACATGAGTGTGTATGTGGAATTGGGTGTTTATGTGGGTATGTATAAGTGTGAGGGAGCAGTGAGAGTATGTGTGTGAGTGTGCTTGTGGGAACACGTCTCTGGTTGTGCTTATGTGGCTGCGGACATGTGTACAAGAGCGTGTGTGTACCTGTGGCCCTGTGGCCATGGCTTGGACAGCCTTCCTGAAGGGCTGAGAAGGGTGGCAAGGCAGCATGAGGGCCTCAGGCCTGGCTCCCTGCTCCCAGCTGGGGCGGCCCCATGAATCCAGAGGGTGGAGGGCTCGCTGTGAGAAGCAAGGACGAGGGTGTTTGCTGAGCTGGGTACAGACTAGTAGGCTGAGGCGGTGGCTCCAGGCAGCAGCGTGGTTCCCGGGTCCTCTTCCAGGAACGTTCCTAGAAGGCCCCTCCACCCAAGCTCCCGTCCCCAGTGCCCCATTTGCCTGGATGGGGCGGTGCTGACTGACTCATCCCCTCCCAGGGCTGGAAGCCAGCACTCAGCTACCTGTTGGGCCAGTCAGGTAGGGGCGGGGCAGCCAGACAGCCCCTCCCAGGCCCTGCCCCCAGGCCAATCCGGAGCAACACCCTATCAGCCCCAACGCCTGGCCAGGGCTGGATGCCAGGAAGTGGAGAAAACCAGCGGTGAGCACATACTCAGGTAAGGCCCAGGATGAGGGCTGCTTCTCTCCTCAGGGCAGCTCTTGTGGGCAAATCCACCACCCAGAGACGGGACATAGGGAGGGTCTCCTCAATAGTTATGTGGGCTGGGCACCTGCTCTGAGCCAGTTACCTCCACTAAACTTCCCAACCAAGTTTAAATGGTGTCCTTAATATTCCCGTTTTACAGATGCAATCCCTGAGGTCCTAAGGAATGATGATCTGCCTAAGATTCCACACCTTTCTTTAAATTTGTTGGAACTTTTTTATTCTCTCTGAAAATCCACACCCTGCCCCCACCTCCAGACTCAGACCACAGCTGCTCCCACTTGCCTACCTGCCCACCACACACCCTTCCCACCCTTCCCCAGGGAGACACAGAGCCCAAGGGGTGGGATGGGGGAGGGGGGCGTGGTCTCTCATCCCACCCTCCTGGGCTGGGCTCCTCTGTCATATCCTGGTTTTGGTTTTGGTGTGGTGGTAAGCTTGTTGCCTGTGAGCATGTTGGTGGGTTTGTGTGCACACCACAGGAGGGGTCGTCTGGGCATGTGGTATATACCTCCAGGTGGGTTTGCCTGCCAGGGACACCTGAGCACATGGCTGCAGCGGGACACACACTGCCCAGGTTGGATCTGTGAGTGTGCCCAGGTGCAGGTGTGCGAGCCCCCCGTGGGCATTCAGGAAGAGGCTGCCCCCCTACACGTTTGGGTCTCTGCAGAGGGCCGCCCCGTTGCTCCCCCCTTACCAGGTCACTGCCACCATCCTCTGCACAGATTCCCAGGCCCCAGGTGAGAGCCTGGTGAAAACTGCCTATGACTGGGGACAGAGACACCTGAATCTCAGGCCCAGACCCGCTCGCTCCACTCGCTCAGGGCTGAGGTGCCCTTGAGCAGGCATTGCCCCACCCAGGCAGTGGGAGTGTCCTCACCCAATGGGATAGGGTGACATGGAGGGAGGAGGGAGCAGCGAGGCTTCTCCCGCCCCCAGGAGTGCAGGGTCCCAAGATGAAGAGCTCAATACCCCAGCGCTCAGTAGGCTGGGGGGAGGTCCTGCCAGGACTTGGCACTGACTACAAAGTGTGGGGGCCACCCCCCAGCACTCCGGCCGCCGGCTGGCCTGGGGGGAGGGGCTGTGACGTTTGGTGGCCTCATGCGGTAGCTAATTGCTGACCTGATGACTGGGCGGCCTGAGGAGTGGGGTGATGCCACTCGAGGAAGCAGGCGTCCTGGCTCAAGGAGGGGGCCCTGTAGGGATGGAGCAGGCCAGGCCTGTGCTCTGCAGAGGCTAAGGTGGCTGTGGCCGAAGGAGCAGGGGGTGGGGTTGCTGAGGCTGTGATCGTGGGAAAGGGCTTCTCCCCAGCTTCCCTCAGCTTCGAGGGAAAAGAGTTCAGAGGCTGGGGTGCGGGGGGAGGGAGAGGGGGCGGAACAGGGGATTTGGGAAGGGGCTGCAGTGGC
>NW_006785876.1:5324650-5341267 GCF_000442215.2 Lipotes vexillifer
GGGGGGCGGGCGGGGGAGGAGATGGTGGCCAAGACTTCCTCTTGCTTCCCCTTGCTTCCACTCCACCTACATTCCCCCCACCTTCCCACATCTCCCCATCCCGCCTTTGTCCCCTCTCTGGCCCCTGTGGCCCAGGTTGGTGAGGAAGGAAGGAGTGGATGGATGTCTCTTCTCGCCACAAGACCCCCAGGCACAAGCAGCCTCTACTTGGCCATACCTACCCGGCTGAAGGTCAGACCACCCAGGAGATGTGGTGAGACTTCAGCTGTCCTCAAGGACAGGAAGAGAGGCACAGAGAACAGCACAGGCAAAGGCTGGGTAATGGGGTTTGTGAGGTTGATAGAGGACAGAGGCTTGGCTGCAATGGTTATGGGAAGAGGGGAGGTGGGCGGGGCCATTCTGCACTGAGGGCCACACTGTCCCTTCCTGCCAAAAACTGTCGGTAACCAGACTTGGAGATTCTCCCACATGCTGGCCACGGCTTCTGCCAAAGCAGGCCTGGCCTCAACTCCCCGACAGGGGCCAGGCTCAGGTCAAGAGCCACACAGGATGGGGACCCCACCTCCCAAGTCCCCAGGTCCATCAACCCTAGAGAACCTGCAGCCCTGAGTGCCAAGAAACAGGACCCATCCATCTGTAGGTCAGTCCTTTGGGCCCCTAGCGCCCCCTGTAGACAGGAAACGACACCAATAGGGGGAGGGGCCACCACCTGCTTGGAGGAGGAGACAGACTTGCCCTCAAGGAAGCACACAGAACCACCCCCCGCTTCGGGAACCTCCAGTGTGATGAAGACATAGACGTTGACCTCAAAGGTCCAATCTGAAATTGAGCTCCGTCCTCAGGAAGCTCCTATTCTGATGGAGACGTGTACTCTACCATCAGAGCTCCATTCTGAAGGGTGAAACACAGCATTGGGCTTCAGGAAACCTACAGTCTGAGGGTAGAGACACACAGCCCCACTGAATTTTTAGGGAGCCCCCAATCTGTTGCAGACACAGATTAGACATTTCGGTGACTCTAGGGCTGCTGGAAAAGCAAATACAAGACGTCCAGTTAAATCTGAATTTTAGATAAACAACGAATAATATTTTAGTATAAGTATATCCCATACAACACATGGAGTATACTTATATTAAAAGTATTCATTGTTTATTTGAAATTCAGATTTAACTGGACGTCCTGCATCGTTACTTGCCAAATCTGACAACCCTAGATGCCTCCAATCCGAGGGCGGGAGGACCCCCCAGACACGGAAATGCAGGTAAACATCTGAGCTTGCTCCTGCTCCTGGAGCAGTGGAGGGGCAGGAGGGGAGTCCTGGGGCGCCGGCTCGCAGCAGTTTAAAATTCCTTCCAGGCCAGATCCCTAATCCCTCGGTGCACAATGGCCGCCTTCTCCCCCGCCGCCCGCGCCCACGCCCTCCCCCGCGGGGCCGTGGCAGTGCCACCACGGGCCTCTTTAAGCCCCTTTGAAGCCGCCTGAGCCCCGCGCCGCGGGAGGCCCCGCCGCTATGCCAGCTATGCCAGCTATGTCCCCGCCGCCGCCGGCCACCACCGCTCCCCCATTAATGCTGGCTAATCTGGCTAATAAATAAGCTCCCCTCCCAGCCTCGGACCCCCGCTCGCTCCTCCCTGCTCCCCCAGAATTGATTTCAGGGCTCAGCTAGAACAAGCGCCCCCACTTCCTTCTGATGTCTCTGAGTGTTTTTTTCTCTCACTGCCCTAGGTCTGTTACCGCGTTGCATCTGCATCTCTTTCGGTCCACCTGCGCGCGGGGAGCCAGCCACATGGCTGGGTGCAGGGCACCGGACTCGAAGCCTGGGGAAGAGCCGCAGGACTGAGGAGCGCCCCCTGGAGGCGGGAGGAGGCCCGGGCCAAGCCCCCTCGCTGCCCCGCCCCAGGCCCCGCCCCACTCTGTCCGCGGAAGTGGGGAAGCACTGAGAGCAGCCACGGGATGGGTGACTCCTTGCCAGGAGAAGGCGCCGGCGCCTCCCGCGGCAGGAGTCGCTTCTCCGTGGCCTCTTTCGTCCCCTGCGTCCCTACCCGGCCTTCCGAGAGTCTGACTCAGAGCCGAGCCCGCATCGCTACACCTCCTACAACACAGCCGGAGCGCGCGGAGAAATTACAGGATTGCAGGGGCACGGCTAGTGCGCTCGAAGTACCCACCGCCGCTCTCCCCCGCTGCGCTCGGCGGCACGGGGACAACGCGCCGAAATTAGGCCGCCCCTCCCGGGTCCCGGAACCCGTCCCCCGCCCCCTGTCCCCAGTAGCGCGCGCGTCGGTTGCTCCCGCTGCTTCCTGCCGCCCTCCGGGACTGCCCCTTTGGTCCCAGGAGAGAGCTATGAGACACCTCCCCCCCGAACCTGGGGTGGGGGGAGGGGAGGACTTGGAGACCAGTCCCTAGGCCTGAAGTGGGGAAGCCGGCCCCTCCCCTCCCGTAAGCCTACAGTCTTTGAGATCTCTGCAGGAAGGGACTGGGAGAGTGGGGAGGGGGCAGGACCCTCTCGTAGACATGGTCACTGAGGCCGACTGGAAAGTTAACTGTCCCGGGCGGGGGTGGGTAGGGCACCCGGGCAATAGTATCCCATTTTGCATTGAAGGCTCAGAAAAGTAAAGGCTCTCAGGGAAGACCACCCAGCCAGAACTTCCAGATCAGCTCATTTAAGGAGCCGGACAGGCTCCTTCCCCTGGCTGGGGAATTACATTCCTGCGAAGAAAGGTGATACCCCCGCCGCAGACTGGAGTGCTGGCAGCCGACCAGCTGTGTCCTGTTGGCCACAAGGGAGCTGGTGAAGTGTGGCTCAAGTCTTCCATCCCAGGAATGGTGGGAGGAGGCCCTGAAGACACAGAAACCAAGCCTGGTGGCCAGCACTTGAGGGGAGCAACTTGGCTGTCAGCTTCTTTATCCAAACCAGGCTCGAACCTCTCCACTATCAGGTTTTTCCTGATGCCCAGGGGGTTGCAAACTGATGGCCTTGGGCCAAGTTTAATCTTTAGTGAGGTTTTTTTGACCTTCAGTGAGTATGTGGTTTTTATATTCTACGGACAATGTGGGCTGCCCTCCCCATTGGCAAAGGCCAGTGTGGCCAGACTTAGGTCCCCAAAGGCATTTGAGTTTGAGACCTTGATTTAGACCAGCCCACCTGGCCTGTGCCTTTAGCCTTTTCCTCATTTTCTAGGATCTCAGTCTGCACTATTGCACCTTTGTAGTTTTTGCATGTTTCTCAGTAAGCGTGCCAAGATGAGTGTCCCTCCGAGCCCCGCCTTATGCTCCCTACGTGTAGTGGCAGTGGTGGTTGCATATGCTTCTGGAAACCCCTCTGGCAGCCACTTTTTTCATCTTGAATATGTTTCTGCCTTGGGTAGGCACCAGACCTTTTCCAGCGGGGGTGACATGGTATTTTCTGCCATGAGACCAGAGGTTCCTCGAAGGCAGGGTATTGGATCTCTCCCTTAGATTGGGATCTCACTGAGGGCTAGGGGAATGGGGTGTGGAGGTAGTATCTTCCATCATAGGGAGCTCCCTGAGGGTGGGGCTGTGTCTCCCCTCAGACTGGGGGTCCCTGAGGGCCGGGCTGTGTCTCCCCTCAGTCTGGAGCTCCTTGAAGGCATTGGATTGTCCCCTCAGATGGGGCCTTTGCACCCCATCTCACCCCTCTGGCTCTCGGCTGTGTGCAGGCATTCCTCCCAGGACACCGTTTGTCGCGCTTCGATGAATGAAACCTACTAAGAATAACTCAGTCCTTGTAGTCTCTAAAGGACAGGGGTGTTGGAGGGGGCAGGCGGAGACTGGTGATTGTGGAGAGGCTGGTGGAGGATGGACACAACTATTCATTCAATAGCATTTCCCCAGGTGCCCATCTGGACACTGGCAGGAGACACAGGGGGTGCCACAGAGCCCCCTACTGTGCCATTCCCGCTGTTGCCAGTAGGGGGATGGCTACAGGACTCCTGAGATAGAAATCCCACCCCTCTTCACAGCCTTCTCACGCCAGAAGTCATCACCTCAGTGCCACCCAGCCCTCTGTATGCCTGCCACCAAGTCCCTCTGCCTGGAAGTCAGGTGCTTGGGGTGGGGGACTGCTTCCAATGGGACAGGCGTTGTGGCAGGGGGTGCCTGTGGAGCAGCCTTCATCTTCCTCCTGCGGAGAACTGTCAGACTGACCACGGGGGAATGGAGAAGCGGTCTCAAAATGGCAGGAGGGCATTTGGTGTTTCAACTGGGGGATGGGGTATGAGTGACCCAGAGGATGAACCCCTGTCCCCCACTCCCACTCCACTCTCCCACCCTCATCCCGCCCCTTTCCACTCCCAAACCTCAAGCCTCCAGTTAAGAACTGAGGGAACTTTCCAATGCAACTGTTCTCCCAGGCACTTCACAGGGGGCCAGTGGGGTGGGGAGGCTGTGACCTTAACTCGCGTCTCTGGATGAGGCCTTCCTGGCATTCTGCCCTCACCTGCCACCTCTTGAAAGGGACATTTCAGCCTGGTCAGCCTGTGAGCCAGGCAGCCTGGTATGATACCAGCTCTGCCACTGATCCCACTGTAACCTTGAGAAGCCATTTGCTCCCTGGGCCTCAGTTTCCCCACACATAAAATGAGTTTTGTCTAGGTTTCATGATTTTCAAAACTTTCTTTTTTAAAAATAATGGATCCTTTTACTTATATAGTAACTTATGTGGAGTCTCCACTAGTAACAGAAAAAGTTTGGGGTTCTATGGTCACAGTAGGAGTGGGGACCCAGAGGCCCAGTATTTAGTCCATCATACATGTGCGTGTGCATGCGCGCGCGTGCACACACACACGCACACACACACACACACACGTGCACACAGATTGGCTCCAGGGCACTCCACAGAGCCCACTTCACAAACCTCTGAACCCTGAAATCCCCTGTGCAAATATTCTGGGGCCCTTCCAGGGCTGGGAGCTCTAGAACCGCAGGTGCTGACAGCTCTGAGGATGAGGCAGTGACTGGGCCACCCTGGTGTAAAGAGCAGGGCTGAGGGGTCATGGGGTTGGGGGGCCAGGGCTGGTAGGGGGCGTCCTTGCCACACCGGGTAATGCCACTGATGCTGGCCAAGGGCCTGGGTCCAAAGCTGGGTCCGTGCACACCCTCCGTGCCTACCTGAGCCAGAAGTCAAGTAGGCTTGTCTGGCGCTGGACCCCCTCAGCTGGGGGGAGAGGGGGACACATGGGGACTGAGTTCCCTTCCCCAGCAGGAAGGGCAGCAGGTACAGGCGGGAGCCTCTGGCAGCCTTTCTCTGGAATCCCTCCCACCATGCCCAGGGCAAGGGCCAGAGTGGCAGGGTGGGGTCTGAGCACCAGGAAGCCCCAATGGGGTAGCATTCCCCACTGCAGGAGACACAGGGAGCCTCACAGCACCCCTAAAGCTGGACGTTTGAGGATTTGGTGATGATGGAGAATGCAGGTGGGAGGGGGCCTGTCAGACTCTGGTGACAGGAAGGCAAGAGTGAGGAAAGGAGAGGGGCAAATGCCACACAGGGAAGAAAATGGCACCAGTAAGAGGCAGGCCTGGGCCTGGGGTCCCAGCTTAGGGCAGCAGGGAGTGTCCCTCCAAAGTGGGGGAACAGCAGAAGCAGCCCCGTCCCTCCTTGCTGGCAGATGGACTGTGTTCAGGAGTCACCAGGCAAAGAAGGTGCCGCCCCCTCCCTTACACCCTCAGGCAGCCCTGGAGGGACCATGGCTCCCGATTTCCCTCCAGGAGCATGTGGGGGGAGCACAGGAGTCTCCCCCAGCCCACTTCCCTGGGACGTATGATGAGGGGGAAGAGCTACCCCCCCATCCTCTATCCCAAACACACACACACACACACACACACACACACACACAAAACACACACACTGGCATTTGTCCCCTAGAGACTTCACAGCCTCAGCCTCGGAAACTCAGGGATCGCCGCTGTGTGCCAGGCATGGCTCTGGGCACTGGGGGCTCCAGGAATGGAAAAGGCAGCCTGGGTCTCTGCCCCTGTGGTTCTCACATTCTAGGGAGGGAGTGACAGATCAACAAGTTACAAACGAATCAAGTTCAGGTCATGAGGAGGTAACCACTGGAGTGGAGAGTGTTGGATGGGTGGGGCAGTTTAGATGGGGTCATCAAAGAACGTCCCCGTAAGGAGGTGACCTTCCAACAGAGACCCGAGCTTCAAGAAGCCAGTTGTGCTCTGGGGCCAAAGGACTCCAAAACTGTACAATATTTTTAACAGAAAGGATTTAAACAGAAAAGAACGTGTATCTATAAACGTTAGGGCAGGGACATGAGAGTTGTTTCTGGAACATCTGTGATTTCTCCAGCACAGTGACAGGAAATCCATATTCATCTGCTTCCCTATTCAGAACCCTTGTGTCAAATAGTATTATTTTCATTTTACAGATAAGAAATATGAAGCCCACAGAGGTTATAGTCTCATTCATTTAAAAAGATCTATTAGGTTTTAGCCTCTGAAAACACTATAATAAATCCCATGTAGGCCGTGCCCTCTTAGGTCCTACAGTCTGAGAGCACAGACGAGGATCGCGGAGGGCTTCCTAGAGGAGGAGTCCATGTCTACGCGAGTCTGAACGGATGAAGAGGGGGTGACAGGGGAAGTGATGAGGTGAGGAGGGAACCAGGGGGTGGCACCAGTGGCAGGGATGCTGTGGGCAGAAATAAAAGACTGAGGACGGGATCCTGCCCGGCTGCCTGGTCAGCAACTTGAGGGGGTGGGGTGGTGAATGAGGACCCTGCAGGCAGGTAGAGAGGCAGGAGGGCAAAGGGGGCCACGTGGTGTGGCTGTTAGGCAAGGTAGGTCGGGTGGGGCCTCTTGCAAGTCTCTGGTGACCTGGCCCCCGTGAGTGATGCGGTTACTAATGGCAAAGGGTGGTGCCAGTCAACAGCCAGGACAACTCACACAGGCTCACACACTCCACACACACACACACGCAGACAGGCAAGCGCCCACCACACACACATGAGCACACGCGGAGCTGTTCTGCATTGATGAGGGGATGGGGTGAGGCACAGAACAGCAGGACCCCAGCATAGCTCAGGCCTCAGGCCCTAAGCACCTCTTTCTGGGGCGCCAGGGCAGAGGCCCATCCACAGCCCCCTCCAAGGATCTCAGGCCCCTTGCCCTCCCCCTCCTCCCCATAGGCTCTGAGGCCTCACCTCTTGACACCTTGTCCAGGGTATGCAGACTCAATGCTGGTCACTCACCAGGGATGCGGCCCTGGGCATTGCGGCCAGCAGTGGAATCCAGACGCAGAACAGACCCTGCCGGCTGGAGTGAGCAGGCCACATCGGAGAGACGAGCATGCGTAGGGTCAATGTAAGGACTCACAATTAGGGCCCTACACAGCAGCTCAGAAGCAGGCTGGGGGAGGCCACATGTAAGGTCAGTTCAGATGAGCATTCCTGGGAGGGGACTTGTCCCCCAGGGCAAGCAGCAGCCAGAGAGAGAGGGGTGCCCCTGACCTTGAGCTGACCAGGCCCTCCTGGAGCAGTGGGTCCAGACCTGGGTGTCTCCCTCTCCAGGGGATGATGACAGAGAGTGACAGGGTGGGGAGGCATCCAGAAACCCCATCATATGAGAAACTGCCACTGGCAAATTTCCTGTTCCTCCCTAGTGTTCATATCAGCTAAAGCACCGCTTCCTCAGGAAAGCCTTTTCTGACTTCTCTGTGGATTATGTCCCACTTTTATATGTTCTGCCTACCACCCTGCCCTGGTCCCAGGGTGGCTCTTACCAGAGGCAGCTTTACAGTTATCTGTGGAATTGTTCTGTTCGAGGTTGTCTCCCTGACTGGATGGTGAGCGCCCTGAGGTCAGGCCTGGATGTGCTGCCGCTCAGTATTGTCTTCCTGGTGCCTGGCACGGAGAAGTGGACAAATGTCTGCAGAGGGAGGGAGAGAAGGAGAAAGGGAAGGGGGAGGGAGGGAGGGAAGGGGAGGAGGGAAGAATGGAGGGGGAGCTGAATGAACTTTGAACCCTCCAAGGGCTGCCATAGAAAGGAGGACAGAAGGACCAGCAGCAGAAGGTCAACCTAGGAAGGTAGATTTCAAATTACCAACAGTAAGGTTTTAAAAGTCAGGTGGTCACATTGTGGACTGGGCTGCCCCAGAAGACTGAGCAGGGTGAGTTCAAGCAGAACCAAGAGGAATACTTCTCAGACGCACTATTACTTGAACGAATGATGGAACCAATGAAGATGAATGAATGGATGAAAAACGGCAACGACAGAGCATTTCGCGCACTGGGCAGAAGGCTGGAGTCTGATCTTTGTCCCAGAACTGGGTCTGTGGGTCCGGCCCCACCTGGACGAAGAGCCGTGGGCCTGTCCTCAAGGCGCTCAGCCTAGCGAGAGATGCACACAGCACATGCACATACAGGAAAGCACACTTTTTTTTTTTTTTTTTTTAATTAATAATTAGCAATCTCTTCCTCTCATGTAGGAAAAACACTCTGTATTTTGGGGTTTTTTTTTTTTTTTTTTAATATCTGGTGCATTTTCCTTTTGGAATTGCTTCCAGAGCTAGAGTTTAATTAATTTATTTTATTTATTTTGGCTGTGTTGGGTCTTCGTTTCTGTGAGAGGGCTTTCTCTAGTTGTGGCAAGCAGGGGCCACTCTTCATCGCGGTGCGCGGGCCTCTCTTGTTGCGGAGCACAGGCTCCAGACGCGCAGGCTCAGTAGTTGTGGCTCACGGGCCTAGTTGCTCCGCGGCATGTGGGATCCTCCCAGACCAGGGCTCGAACCCGTGTCCCCTGCATTAGCAGGCAGATTCTCAACCACTGCGCCACCAGGGAAGCCCCCACACTTCTGATCCATCCAGCAGTGCCAGACGTGTGGTGCTGAATGACACTCACAGCAGGACCAGGAAAGAGGTGTCTTGGGAGCAGCTCACCCCTGAATCCCCTCCCACATCTCCCAGCTTTCCCAAGGAGGCCACAGTCCGGAGCCCACTTTGGGCCACTTTCCCAGAGGATGACCCCGCAATAGGAGTCTGTCCTGAGGTCTGTGCCTCTCTGGCAGCTTCCTCCTCAGGGTGGGAGGTGGGGCTGGGAAGGAGGAACATGACACCTGGCCTCACTTGGCAAAGGCCTGGCCTGCAGAACCTGGGGTGGGCAGGGGGCAGCACCCTGGCTCTGAGTCCCCTATCCTGGCAAGTTCAGAAGCCTGAGACAAGTGCCCAGCCCACACCTAGATGCACCTCCCCACCCCCGTGAGCTTCCTGAGAGTAGAGATTTTGTCTTATCTGTCTCTATGCCACCCCACCACAGAGGAGGCGCCCAGCGCAGGGACCGGGGATACAGTAGCATCTAGACAGGAACTGGGCAGAGCCTGAGGCCCCCTGGGACCCCCAAGGCTGGGACCAGGTTGGACTTGTCTCCCGTCCATGCTCGGAGCCTGCCCTGTCACCAACAGCCCTGTCACTGTCAATGACTGTCAGTGACTCACAGCCAGCTGTGGACATGGAATGGAGAAAGTGGCCCCCTGCTGAGCTCATGCACTCACAATTAGGCCTCTACACCCCCTCACCACGGACAGCCTCCCAACCTCCACGCACGCACGTCCCAGGCTGCCCTTTCCCAACCGCAGCGTGCCTCTTACTGTTTATTTTAGCGTGATGAAGCCTCTTGAAATGTCAGAGCTGGAACCAAGCTCAGGATCATGCAGTTCAACCCTCTCATTCAACCAGGGAGAAAATGGAGATTCAGAGAGAGTAAGTGACATGTTTCAGGTCACACAGCTAATTGGTGGTGTGGCCAGAAATTGACTGTAGGCTTTGGGGGCCCAAATCCAGCTGTCCTTAACTTTCGACAGATGGTGTGGGGTGCAACCTGCTTCAGGCAGCCCCTCGCCAGGCTTCTGGAGCCTCTGGAGCCAGCATGCCTGGATTTGAACCCCAATTTGCCAGTTATCACCTGGGAGACTATAGGCAAGTTACTCAGCCTCTCCATACCTCTGTTTCCCCATCTGTAAAATGGGACTAACAGTGGTCCTTACTTCCCAGGTTAGTGTGAAGACTGAATGAGTCTTCAAAATATATTTTGAACTGCTGAGCACAGTGCCAGGCACAGAACGAGCACTGAGAACGTGTTAGCTAACCTTCTTGGATGGTTGGTGGAGTCACCAAGACCTGGTCCTTAGTGTGGAAAGTTCAAAATTTTGGTTTTATCAGTTTGCCGAAGGGTGAGTAGATCCCAGGAGACTGGTCATATAACCAGGCTTGCAACAAACTGATGGATGGTGTTACTGTGGGGACAGAGGTGGCTGTCCGAAGGACCACGTTGGCCACAGTGGCTGCCTCCGGCTCTGGCAGCCACCCCCTGAGATCTAAAGATTGCAGACCTCACAGCAAGGGCCGCTGGAGATTTTCAGGGCTGTTCAAGCTGGGTGAGCCTGAAGGATGCCCTTTTGAACTCAAGAATGGGCCTCTGTTCATCTGCAAAATAGGAGAAATCATAGCGTCTAACTCACAGGATGTTTGTGTGCACAATATCATCGGCCGTGGTACCTTTCCTGCCTTCCTCCCTCGCCATCTTGAGGCCAGTTGTCTCCATTCAGAGCAGCCTCCCCTGGACCCACTTGGATAAATATTGACGAATTCTTCTCCTTCCACGTTCCTCCTTTATCAGTAACCAAAGCCCTGACACCTCACACCGGATGAAGTATGATCCCACAACACGTACAAGATTGGGGTGGTCTCATTCCAGCCCCAGAGATGATTGTTGCATGGATAACTTAGTGAACCAATGCATGGAGCAGTTCCCAGAACCTCCTGAAAACTCACCCTGAGCTCCCAACATTGGGCAACTCTCCCTAGAGCCCCAGCCACATGCTAGGTCTGAGGAAAGGTTTCCCTATCTGAGGAAAGGGTTCCCTACAGCTGTTTCATCCACCCTCGCCATCTCTCATCTCTCACTAACATGGCAACCTTTCTCTGCCTCCATCCCCCACACACACCATGCAGTCTAGACAACCAGGTGTGTTTGCAGCCTCCCCCAGCAGGAGTGCTGCTGTCACAGCTGTAGCCACTGCCCACATGTCGGGGGGTCAGTCTCTAGCACTCTCCTGCTCCCCAAGTCACAGCTGTCCATGCTAAATGCTAAATGTCCCACAACGCACAAGGCCATCTGCACAGTGAAAAATTGCACCCCTTCCTTCATTGGAGAAACACTGATTCTAGTCAAAAGTACTTACTGTGTAGTTGTCGTAACTAAGAGCCATGGAGGATAAGGGACTGGCCCAAGATTACACAGCACATTTGTGTTATAGGCAATCCAATGAGGGGAACCCAGGAGTCCTCCTTCTTAAGAATTTCAGTGTCATCTGTTCAAAATCCACCAGCAGTCACCAAATTTGAGGCACTATGGGAGAGTCAAAGACTAATGTGAAGGCTTCACAGAAGTGTCGTTTGAGCTGAGCCTTGGAGGTTTGTTCATGGACCTGTGACTTCTCAAATTGGGGAGAGCATAATGGGCTATAGTGAGACACGAGGACTGGTGCCCAGGGATGAAGGTGGCTGAGAAGTGAGCACAGATTTGGGGGAGAAAGCAGTGGAGAATGGGGAGTGGCTGAAAGGTGAATTGAGGCTAGATCACAGAGGACTTTGCATGTCAGCTGAGGGTTGGGATTTTCTGCTACGTGCAATACGAAGCCACTGAAGATATCAGAGGAGAAGGTGGGCAATGATGAGCTCTCTGCTTAATAGGAAGATTACTGAAGCCGCCTGTGGAGAAACAGTGGGAGAGAAGTTATGGGCGCTGGAAACCACTGTCTGAACAGTCCTCATGAAAGACACGCGTGAAGTCATCGATGAGAACAGGGTCAAAGGGATGGGGCAGGGGAATAAAGACCACCTCAGAGCCAAGCAACATTGCAAGGATTGGTGATGTCCTTAACATTAAAACAAGTGATATTATCTGAGTTTGAGTTCCCCTGGAAGTAAACCCTAAGAAAGGATTTGAGGGAATTCCCTGGTGGTCCAGTGGTTAGGACTCCGAGCTTCCACTGCAGGGGGCACTGGTTTGATCCCTGCTTAGGGAACTAAGATCCCACATGCCGCATGGCATGTCCAGGAAAAAAAAAAAAAAGATTTGAATATAGTTTATTTGGAAGATCATCTCAAAGAATAACAGTAGGGGAGTGGGGAACTCAGGCAGGAAAGGGAAGACAGCAAAAAAAAAAAAAAAAAAAAAAAAAAAAAATGTATTACATCAAGCCAGTTACCCCTGTGGGCAACTGGAGATCAATCTTGCTGGAAATCTCTGGGAACACACACTTCTGAGTTAATCCTTAAAGGGCAAGGGAGTTGGGAGTATCTATCCACTGACTCACACCAGGCATTGTCTGAGGATTGCTCCTGGGAGCATTAACTCTCTGGTACTTCTGGAATGCTCCACATGCAGGAGCAGGCTCTGCAGCCAGAAGAAGTCCTCAGGTACAGTCTCGGGTGCTTGCAATTGGAAGCTATCAGGTAGATGTGTAGGAAAATGGTGAGTGCCTGTAAGATGGAGCAAGGCACTGATCGTATCTGCAACACACATTCTTTACATACAAGTTGAGTGAATTAGCCAAGATGGCTCCCCATCTAAAAGCGACTCCATAAGTGAACTAGGCAGGAGTTTTCTGAGAGAGGGCCTTGACAGCTGAAATGCCTAGCTTCTGTGACCCCAGGAAGGCAGAGAAGGAAGCTGAAGTAGAATGATTTGTTCTATCAGTTTTTGCTTTACATATTTTGATGCCAAGTTATCAAGTGCATACAAATGGAGAGTTATATCTTCCTAGTGAATTAAGCTTTATATCATTAGAAAGTATCTCTCTTTACACCTAATAATGCTTTAAAATCTAGTCTTATTTTGACATAGCTCCACTAGCTTTTTGCTTTTGTTAGTGTTGTATGTTATATCTTTTCCCATCCTTTATCTTTCTTTGTCTCTATATGTCAGGTACCTCTATGTAAGCAGTGTATAGTCTAATTTTGGTTCTTATCCAAAATAAGTTTGAAAATCTGTAAGTCTTTGCCTTTTAATGGGAAAATTTTACATATAATAAAATTATTTTTATATTTGGGTTTTAAATCTATTTTTTTATCTTGCTTTCTATATGTTCTTCCTACTCTATGTTCCCTCTTCTCTCCTTTCTTTGTGCCTGAATTATTTTATTCAATTATCTTCCTCAATTATTTTGTGAATTTATTCACTCTTTTACAGTTTCTTAGTAGGTATCCAGAGATTACAGCGTGCATTCTTAACAAAGCCTAATATTAATTAACTCTTTTACTCTCTTCTCTCAAAATGTAGGCTAGGACCTTAGGGCCTTAACTCCTCCCAAACACTATCATATTATTTTTCTATACAGCCAGTATTATTTGATATTTACCAACATATTTATCATTTTCATTGGTCTTCCTTCCTTTCTGCATCTCTGACCCCCCCATTTGAGATGATTTTCTTCTGCCTGAAAAATATTCTATTAATGTGGGCTTGCTGGTGATGAATTCTCATGATTTTTATTAGCCTTAGTATTTATTTCATCTTCACCTGAATATTTTTTTCTGGGTATTGAAAAATAAGTTGGTGGTTATTTTCTTTCAGCCCTCTAAAGAATCCCATTGTCTTCTGGCTTCCATTGTTTTCCATTAAGAAATCAGCTGCAGGCTTCCCTGGTGGCGCAGTGGTTGAGAATCTGCCTGCTAATGCAGGGGACACGGGTTTGAGCCCTGGTCTGGGAAGATCCCACATGCCGCGGAGCAACTAGGCCCGTGAGCCACAGCTACTGAGCCTGTGCGTCTGGAGCCTGTGCTCCGCAACAAGAGAGGCTGCGATAGTGAGAGGCCCGCGCACCGCGATGAAGAGCAGCCTCCGCTTGCCACAACTAGATAAAGCCCTCGCATAGAAACGAAGACCCAACACAGCCAAAAATAAATATAAAAATAAATGAATAAATAAAAGATTACTATTAAAAAAAAAGAAATCAGCTGTATATCCAATTTGTTGTCCCTTTGAAGGTAATCTGTGTTTTTCTCTGTTTTTAAAATCTTCTCATTTTTGATTTTCAGCTTTTAGTTTTATCTAATGTACTTTTTTTATCTAATGTACTTTTTCATTTTACTCTGATAGGCCTAGGTATATATTCCTTCTACTTATCCTGATTTAGGTTCTTAGAGCTTACTAAACAAATGGATTGGTGTCTTTTTTTTTTTTTGGTACGCGGGCCTCTCACTATTGTGGCCTTTCCCGCTGCAGAGCACAGGCTCCGGACGCTCAGGCTCAGCGGCCATGGCTCACGGGCCCAGCCGCTCTGCGGCTTATGGGATCTTCCCCAACCGGGGCACGAACCCATCTTCTCTGCATCGGCAAGCGGACTCCCAACCACTGCGCCACCGGGGAAGCCCTTGGGTTGGTGTCTTTTATCAGATTTTGAAAGATCGCAGCCATTATCCCTTCATGTCTTGCTTCTACCCTATTCTCTTGATTCTTCTTACTCTTTCCTTCCGTCTATTAGACTCTCTTCTAGGTTTTCCAACCTTTTCCCTTTCCATGCTTCATTCTGGATATTTTTTCTCATCTAGCTTCAATTAACTAATTCTCTATCAGCTTTGTCTAGTATGCTGTTAAACCTATCCTTTGAATTCTTAGTGTCAGGTATTATAATGTTCAGTTCTAGAATTTCCATTTTGAAAAAAATAGTTTCAATTCTCTGCCAAAATTCTTTTTTCTTCCAGTTTTATTGAGATATAATTGACATAAGCACTGTATACATTTAAGGTGTACAGCATAATGATTTGACTTACGTAAATCATGAAATGATTATCTCAATAAGTTTATTGAACATCCATCATCTTATATAAATACAAAATTAAAGAAATAGAACAAAATATTTTTCTTGTGATGAGAACTCTTAGCATTTACTCTTTTAACAACTTTCATATATAACATACAGCAGTGTTAATTATATTTATCATGTTGTACATTATATCCCTAATACTTATTTATCTTATAACTAGAAGTCTGTACCTTTTGACTGCTTACATCCAAATCCCCCTACCCTGACTCCCTTCCTCTGCTAACCAAAAATTTGATATTTTTCTATGAGTTTGATTGACGTACCCATATAATTGACCTACAACACTATGTTAGTTCCTGTTACACAACATAGTGATTTGGTATTTCTATACATTTCAAAATGATCACCATGGTAAGTCTAGTTATGTTATATCACCCCTACAAAGATATTACATAGTTATTGACTATATTGCTCCACATGGGCATTTCATAACCATTATTCATTTATTTTGCGCTGGAAATTTGTACCTTTTAATCCCTCTCACCCATTTATTTCCTTCCCCATCTCCTCACCTCTTGCCTCTTCGTTCTCTGTATCTATAGCTCTGTTTCTGTTTTGTTATATTTGTTCATTTGCTTTGTTTTTTAGATTCCACATATAGTGAAATCATGCAGTACTTTTCTTTGCCTGACTTATTTCACTTAGCATAATACCCTCTAGTCCATCCATGTTGTCACAAATGGCCAGATATCATTCTTTTTTATGGCTAAGTAATATTCTAGCATATACATATCTCTCTATATATATCTATATATAGATATATATATCTCACATATTCTTTATCCATTCATCTGTTAATGAGCACTTGGGTTGTTTCAATATCTTGGCTATTTTAAATAATGCTGCAGTGAACATAAGGGTGCATATATCTTTCTGATTAGTGTTTTTGTTTTCTTCAGATAAATACCCAGGAGTGGAATTGCTGGATAATATTTTTAATTTTTTGAGGAGTCTCCATACTGTTTTCCACAGTGGCTGCAACAACTTACATTCCCACCAACAGTGCAAAAGGGTTCCCTTTTCTCCACATCCTCGCCAATCTGCCAAAATGCTAAGCATTATATTTTAAAATTTTAAATCTACATGCATAACTCCAGCATCTAGAGAGGATGTTATATATGTTTTCCTTATATATTTGTTCATGTTGTCTCATCATGTGTCTGGTTTTTTGTTTTTTGTGAGGTTATGTTTTTGTGTGTGCATGCCCTGAACATTGTCTTTGCAAAATCATTTGTAGAAATTATCTAATACCAGGATGATATCTTCTTCCAGAGAGGATTTACAAGAGCCTGAAGGCACTAGCAACATTGGATCACCTTAATCCAATTTCAGGAATTGGGATGAGTCAAAGCTAAGCTGCAGCCTCTGTGAGAACCTGTCCACATCCAGATCATCCTTCCTCCTCAGGTGCAGCCCTTTGGGGTCCCAATTCAAAGCAAGGGGGTCACCAAACACTTCTCTCGATAAGCCTTGTCTTTTATCCCCAGGAGACCCTCAAAAGCCCTGGTCAACCTTGCAGCACCTCAGTTGCTTCCTCCCCTCCCAAATGAAAAGCATTTCTGAAGCCAGGCGCACCTCCCTAGTCTCCACATCCCAGCCCAATAATTCTCTACTGCCTTATTGATCTTATTAGCACTCAGATGCTGTTCTTTTCATATGTGTGTGTGTGTGTGTGTGTGTGTGTGTGTGTACACACATACTGTGTTTTCATATACATGTATATATACACATATTTTGATCTATTTATATCTTCTCTACCTTCAGCA
>NW_006785876.1:5341286-5353418 GCF_000442215.2 Lipotes vexillifer
GCTGTTTCTGAGCATCGTGATCTGTAAGAAGTTTCTGAGACATTTGCAACAGTGTTAAAAAGGCGTGTGCATTTTTTGAAGCTAACAGTTTACACAACACAGATTAACATGTTATGGTTTGTCACAACAGAATTTATGTTTCTGAGTTAAAAAAAGATGTGAGATTTATGTAATTTATTGACTTTAATACCAAAGAGGGCTGGTTAATCAGGATTATAGACTGTAAAAGGGCAAAGTTAAATGACGAGTTTATGTTTTGAACAAAGTTTCATGTTTTGAAAATAAAATTAGATTCCAGGGCTCCTCTGGTGGCGCAGTGGTTGAGAGTCCACCTGCGGATGCAGGGGACACGGGTTCGTGCCCCGGTCCGGGAAGATCCCACATGCCGCGGAGCGGCTGGGCCCGTAAGCCATGGCCGCTGAGCCTGCGCGTCCAGAGCCTGTGCTCCGCAACGGGAGAGGCCACGACAGTGAGAGGCCCATGTACTGCAAAAAAAAAAAAATTTGCTTCCATGTTCATTTTAAAAGCACCATGACCTGGGGAAATTGACAGGACTGCTGGGTGGGTGGAAATTTATAAGAAGGGATGAGGAGTGGAGGGTTGGGTCTGGGGAGAACACAGTGAGTTCAGCACTGGATGCCTTCCTTTACTGGGTTGGAGGGAGTCTAGCAGGGAAGGACAGTCAGTGGCCGGAAGTGGAGTTCTAACTGGGTGATCTGACAGAACAGAGACATGGACTTGGAAGCTGCTTGTGCACAGACTGGACTCAGACCAGGGGAATCAAGTGACCCCGGAGGAGCGTGTACAGAGACAGGAGATGCCATCAGAGCACTGGTCTTTGCGGGCAGAGGGAGGCAGAACAGGTGCCTGGTGGCAGGGAGAAGGAACACGTGGGCCCTGATGGCCCTGGGAAGAGGCTCTCTCGAAGCCCTGCGGGTCGTAGGGCCAATTTCCTCCAAGAGCTTGAGGTTGAGATGTGGGGGAGGTCTCTGCTGACTGGGAGAGCAGTTTCCGTAGAGTGTTGGGAACCCGGAGGCTACCAAGAAGGGGTTAGGGCGTGAGTGGGAGGCCAGGAAGCAGAGGCAATGTGTATACACTTCTTTTTTAGAATGTGTGGGGTTCTGAAGGAAGGAATTGAGATGGTGATTAAGGCAAGAGCCATTGAGAACTACTGAAGGAAGTTTGTGGGCAGAAGGGAAGGAGCTAGGGCAGATGGAAGGACCAAAGAACCCCCGGAGACAGAACAGAATGGAGGAAGTCAGGGCCCACCCCAGGGGGCCCTGAACTCCACCAATAGCTCTGATGATTCCCATTTTTCAGATGAGGAAAGTGAGATTCAGAGAGGCTGACTTTCCCAAGTGACTCCTAGAGGGAATTGGGACTGGGATGGGACCCAGGTGTGTCAGGTTACAAAGCCCACCCCTCAACTCCCAGCCCACCCACCCCCATCGTGATTTCAGAGTTTCCATGACCATGACCACCCCCGTCACCGCCACACTGCCACTGTCATCACGCCCACCATGGCCTCCACCACTGTGACCACCACCGCCACTGTCCACCCCACCACAGTAATTACGTTCACCAATACAAGATTTCCTGTGCCGAACACATGCAGTTTCTGTCTTTGGGATCTCCTATTCTGAGAACATGCAAACAACAAAACAAACTAGCAGAGACAGTCAGCCAAAGCCTTTCGATCACATGGCCAGTCAGGGGTTCTGCTGGTCCATAGTCAGATGGCCGGCATTCCTGGCTTCTTCTTGGGGGAGGGGGCATGTCAGAAACTGGCTTTTCCATTTCCAAATGTCTTTTCTCACAGCAAGCTCCACAGGCTTCCCCATCACCCATCCTCACTCCACCCCAAATCCTCCATTCATTGTCTCTGAGCTGGGAAAATTAAACGGATTTTTCCAAGGGAAAATCCTTAGGGAAGGGAGTGTGTACAGAGAGATTAGGGCTGGGCTGAGGCCAAGTCATTATTGGTCCTCCTCTGAGACTCTTGGCTTCCTGCAGGGACATGCTCCCACTCAACAGGGCCCCCTTCCCTCCCCCAACTCCCCACACCCCTCCCTGGTACAAGCAAGGAGGGGAAGCCCAGGGCTGCAGCCTGGCCCCCCCACCCCATGCCCACGGGCCCCAGAGCCTCCCCAGCCCCGCTCACAGACCCTGTCCCCCGGGCCCCCAGGTCTCAGGCCCGGAGAGATGGAGGTCTGGGTTGTAAAGGGATGTGGGGTGGGGAGGTGTAAGGTCTGAGGATGCTCAGAGAAGTTTCCATGATGAGTAGCTTGTTCTGAGCTGCTCTGTCAATTCCCCCTCCTTACTAATGCCAGGATTAGAGTAAGTAGAATTCAGGAATACAGGGGCCAGAGACTGGGAATGGGGCGCAGCGTGGTGAGGGGTACCAGGCAGGCTTGCACCCACTGTGTGGTCAGGGCAGGCATTGACCTCTCTGAGCTCCACTTACTCACTTATCAAATGAGGATCATCAAGTCCGACCACAACTGGAGAGGACGCGTGTAAGACAGTGTTCAGTAAGCGGTGGCTAGCTGACTGTTACTGTTGTTATGAGCTCTAAGTGCAGAGAAGAGCCGGGAAGAACGGGCATTTCTTGAGCCCTGGAAGGCCAAGCGGTTCAGTGAGGAGAACATGGCATTGGCATCAGATAGTCTGGGCTGTACCTCTTCTCCACTGTGAGCCCGGCAATGACTCACCCTTCCCAGGCCTCCACTTCTGTGTTGATACATGCAATGCCTCACAGCCCTGCTTCAGGGACTGAGTGAGATCTAACACTGGTGTGGGTCTAGAGCAGTGTCTGTTGTGTCTGCCCCACTTCTATTTTGTCTCTGTCAGAACCCGATGTGTCCCATTCCCTCCCGCAACTCACTAGGGGTGAGGACCCCCGGTTCCATCCTCTGCCCTCCTCCAAGGAACTGTCAAGGGGTCCCAACCGTCCTTGTCTTGCCTGATTTTTGCCACACTCCCTTGCTCCTTTTCTCCAAAACCATATCCACCTGTCACCTCCCTTGCTTCAATGCCTACCAGGCTCCCTATTTCTGACCACATGTAAACCAGCCTTCTCAGCCTGGCATCCGAGGCCCCTATGCCCCACCTTCTGGCCCCATCTTCTCTCCCCTGTCTCACCAGACGCCCCTTGCCCTGAGCTGACTTGGCCCTGGCTGACCTCCTGCTCCCCAGCCTGTCCCCACGGCACTCATCATCTGCCACCTCCCTCCTCCTTCCTCCCTCAACCTCCAAGCTGGGCCCCGACTCATCCATCTCTAAGCATCAACGGATATAAGAAGTCACAGACAAACCAAATCTCAAGGAGCAGCTGAGAGGAAGCCTATCAATAATGGGCCCTAACACAGTTACCAGGAGGATTGGCTTTGGGAAGGAGTAGGTAATCCAATCTCCCTCTGGTCACCATCTGTCTCCATCGCCCCAGCCCTGCCCGCAAGGTGCCCACCCCGCATCCGGCAGCCCGAGCAAACGAGTCTCAGGACATAATGCAATTCCATTAAAGAGAGCTTGGCTTCTTTGGGGACAAGAGGAAGGTTTCCAGAAGGATGAGGAGGAGGGGACAAGAGCAGAGTCAGAGGGGACACAAGTACGGGAACAGCACCCACCCTAAGACTGATTGGGGAGGGCAGTGTGTGGAAAAGAGCCTGTTGTCTTCAATATTCTTGTTCCTCTTGTATTTTTATCCACGTGGTCTTCCTTTCAAGTTTCTGGAATGGTGGCACGTGGGAGGCTTCTGAGCACATAGAAGGTGCTTAGACATGTAACTCCCACTCAACAGGGCAGAGGGGCTCAGCCACAGGCTCTGGCCCCAGGCTGTCTGGGATGGTGACCCCACCCCATCCCTGGGCAGGGATGTGACAGGAAAGGCCTATTTGACTTCTCTGTGTCTGAGTCAGCCTCTCTGTGAGATGCAGATGGTAGTAGTAATACCCAATTCAGCTGGCTGTGAGGACTAAGTGAATTGATCCAGGGAAAGCCTTAGAGCAGGGCCTGACCTCTGGGACTGTTCCCATTATGTTAACTCTTACGGTTACCATGTCACATGGAGTGGGATGGCTGCTCCTGAGGGGCTGCCTACAGGGGCCACCCAAACCCTGCCTGTCTGCAGCAGAATGGTGTGGGGATGATAGCTTTATAGCTGGCAGTGGCTGGCAGCAGCTGAAATCCCCTTTCAGCATCAGAACTGAGCCCTACTCCCCACGGGGCCTCAGGGACAGCACACTGGGGCTGCAGGCAGCATGTTCCCTGCGTGCGCAGCCAGCCCACCCCAGAGCTTCTCGTCTCCCTGGTGTGGGGTGAGGTCCCGGTGAGGCTGACAGACAGCCAGGAGTGGGGACCACCCTCTCTGGCCTGGGAGACCACCTGAATGTGGTTGCAGGGCCAGGCAGAGAAGCAGAGGGAGAGGTCAGCAGGACCTGGAAACACAGGGACCCTCACAGGGAGCAATGGGTGCCATCAAATCTCTGGCTGCCAATTCCTCATTCATTTAGTCCATAAAAGTTTACAGTCTGCCTGCTCTGTGCTGGGGCTGGGGCAAGCCCCTGGCGCTCTAGGGAGGAAACACAGGGTCCCTGTCCTCCAGGCCACAAGTTCTAGTAGGGGAAGCAGTGGCAGTCAATCGTGATAAGAGCAGCTGCCTCTGGGGTTCATCCTGAGAGTGCTGGAGTCAAGCAGAAAGGAGTCGTAGAGGTGTAGTTTTGACAAAACTGGAACTCTACTGTGCATACTCAAAGTTTATATTTTTTAGCAATAGCTTCCCACCTTAATAAACAGCCATCCACAACATGATTGCACTAAGCTACATCCTATTGTATTATGTGATATGTCATAATTTATTTAGCTATTCCTCTGCTGTTGGGTTTTTAATTCTTTTTCTAGTTTCCACTGTTATACATAGGACTGTGGTGAATGAGTGTTCTCCTACACAAATAGCTGTGCATTTCTTTGACTGTTATTTAAAAACAAAGTTCCAGAAGCAGAATTGCTAGGCCCAAAGGGCCTTTTTTCAAATCTTGCTCCATAGGCAGGACCTCCTATTGTAGTAGGACACCCTAGTGATGAGCCCAGTGCAGGAGGGACCCAACTCAGCAGGATCCTCTCGGGAATGTCTAGCTGGGATTTCTTGCAGCCTGTGTTTATCCATCACAGGAGTATCAACCCCCGTTGCTTCCCAGGGATGCTACAAATTCTTACAGCCTTGGAGCCTTTTGAGCCTCATGTAAAATGGGACTAAAGACCAAGATGCTCAAGCCTGAGGAACAGCATCCACTATAGAACGTTTGGGTCAGTGTGTTGGTTAGGACTGCATTAGGCTGCAAGTATCAGAAACATGATCTCAGAGGCTTAACCAAAGAGGGCTTATTTTCCTCACACAATGAGAAGCACAGCAGTAACAGCAGCTTGAGACTGATGTTCCATATTGACACTACCCTCCATGACCCAGGCTTCTCTAGCTTTCCTTCCCTCCAGACTGAGCATATCGCTTTCCTCCTCATGCTCAAAAGATGGCTGCTGGACCCCCAGCCATCACATCCATATTCTGGCAGGAAAAGGGGGAAGAGGGAAGGGTAGAGCATGCTGCCTGCTGAAAATCCCTACCCCCTTTTAATCAGGAAAACCATCCAGTCACCTCCAGTCACATCTCATTGGCCACAACTACGTCACAAGGCCCAACCTTGTTGTGAAGAAATAGAGAGAGTATAGCTTTTGCTGGGCACGTTGCTGCCCTGGAGAGAATTGGACTTGTATGAGTAAGGAGAGTGGGGAGGACAGCTATTTGGTGGGTACCTAACACTGTCTGCCACCTTGCCCACCTAACATGACAAACTGTACAGATGCCTGAATGCCTTGCCCTCGAACATGCAGCCTGGAAGCAGTGAGCCTCCCAGGCCCAGAGAGACTCCAACAGAAGTGATGACTTGGCCAAAACACCCTGGAGAGGATTCAAACAACAGAAAGAAATCAAGAGACTCCCCAGATCTCTCTAGGCTTAGGGCTTTGGGGGAGAGTCCTATGCCCTTAATTAAGTTTTACATAAGTTTGGTTTGATGCAGAAAGTATCATGAATCAAAAGTCCTAGATTCAGGGGCTTCCCTGGTGGCACAGTGGTTGAGAGTCCGCCTGCCAATGCAGGGGACACGGGTTCGTGCCCCGGTCCGGGAAGATCCCACATGCCGCGGAGCGGCTGGGCCCGTGAGCCTGCGCGTCCGGAGCCTGTGCTCCACAACGGGAGAGGCCACAACAGTGAGAGGCCCGCGTACCGCAAAAAAAAAAAAAAAAGAAGAAGAGGGGCAAGGACTAAGTCCCTTAGCTCTCCATTGGCAAGACGTCGGAGAGATGAGAAGGAAGCAACCAAGGAGACAGAGGAGGCACAACTGGAGAGGTGGGAGGAGAAAGGAAAGAAAGTACAGATGACTTATCTGGAAATATGCATAAAGGCTTTCAAAACGCTAATCCCCTTTAATTAATTATTGCACCTCAAGGATATATTCTAAGTAAATACTCCTGGCCTTGCACAAAGATTCATGGCCAGCGATGTTCTTAGTGTGGATTTTACAGAAGTGAAAGACAGGAAGCAACTTGTTTAAGAAAAGAGGGCTGTTTACATAAATTATGGTACATCCATATGATAGGTTAGCATACAGCCATGGAAACCCAGAGTTTTACAAATGTTTTCAGAATACTGAATGACCTGTGGACAGGTTTATCTTCATGATCTATTATTTAGTGAAAACTAGAAGGTTATAAATTGCTATGGTCAACGAGATCCCTGTATCGGTGAGCTAGGAACCTGGAAACCACTCTAGGCATTTCAAGCAGAAAGGGATGTAATACAGAGAAGGAGGTGTTTACAAAGCTGTGGACGGGCTGACTGTCAGGTTCATGACGAGCTTTTAGGGCGCTAGGAAGTTGCTGAAACCTCAGGACATCTGAGCCTCCTCAGGTGGAAACATGGAGGAAATGCCTGAAGGGTGCTCCAAAATCTCCTATCTGGAAGCGCACGCACCTGCCTGTAGCTGCCGGGAGAACAATGCTATGATTTATGCTTCTCTCCCTCCCTGCCAGAGGAAAGCATAGACGGGGGGGAAGGAAATGATATTGGTTTGCCAGCAGACTACTGCACGCTTTTACAAATATTTCTTTACAAAGATAATATGCCTGGAGAAAAGACTGAAGGCATAAATACTATGATGGGCCAAGTAATGTACCCCCAAAAGATGTCTCTGCCCTAATGCCTGGAATTTGTGAGTGTATTTTGTTCCCTGGCAAAAGGGACTCTTTGATTAAGGCTGCAGACCCTAAAATAAAGAGGTTTTCCTAGATCATCCAGGTGGACTCCATCTAATCACATAAACCCTTAAAAGCAGAGAACATTCTCTGGCTGAAAGAAGAAGAAAGATGGGGCAAAAGAGGAAGACAGGAGAGATATGATGGGAGGGAAGTCAGAGGAAGTCCAAGTGAGTAAAGAACACTCGTGCCATTGCTGCTTCTGAGATGTAGGGGCCACATGCAATGGCCAGAGAGAGGCCTCTACAGGCTAGGGACTCCCAGGTGACAGCCAGCAAGGAAACAGTCCTACACTGCAAGGAGCTAGATGCTGCCAATAACCTGAATGAGCTGGAAGTGGATTCATCCCCCAGAACCTCCAGAAAGGAGAACATCCCTGCTGACACCTTGATGTCAGTCTCATGAGACCCTAAGCCAAGAGCCCAGTCAACTTCTGATCAACAGAAACTGAGATGATAAATGGGTATTGTTTTAAGCCGCCAAGTTTGTGGTCATTTGTTATGGCTGCAGAGAAACGAATGCCAGCCTCAAGATGCTGCATCTGGTTTTCTCTGGGTAATTGGACAGTGGTCATTTCTATTTTTATTGTTTCTTTCCTTTTTTATTTTTCTTTCTTTTATTCCTTGTCTTTGATTTTCTGAATTTTCCCCCTTTACTATATAAAACATGTATTACCTTTATACTCAGGAAAAAAATCCCCTCCAAGCTGATGAGGCAGAGCGGGCAGAGTGGCCCTTGCCTAATCAGGGAGAATGGTCAGAACACAGATCAGGCGTCCTGGAGAGACAGTGAGCTAGTGCCATTCCTGGGTTTGCAGGTAGGATAAGGACATTAGTAATAGCTAACACTACATGCCAGGTATTGTGCTAAGTGCTTTCTTAATTGTCACGACAGCCTAGTTTACAACTCGGGAAACTGAGGCCCAGATGGAGTTAAGTAGCCTGCCTGAGCTCCTAGAGCTGGTAGAAGGCAGCCCCAGGAGTATGACTCTGGGCAGCTGGCTGCAGATCCCTGCCTGTAAACCAGGATGGAGCACGGCATCCATGGCCAAGGTACAGAGCCCACAGGGCAGGGCTCCTGGGCTATTCCAGGGTCTTTCAGATGTATTTTAAGATTCAGAACTCACGGTATAAAGGACATTACTCTGAATCCACTAAGTACAACAAATCGAGGCAGAGGCTCATCTTTGGTTGAAGCTCAGGGTGGAAGGTTGGGATAATGCTGAGCCCTTCCTGTTCAGCTGTCCACCCCCTCAGGAGGCTCCACAGAGCTCCCAAGGTGCCCTGGGGCACCGTTTGTGGGGAAAGGGTCCCTCCAACACCGAGGGTCCCTGGCTCTGGAGAGGGGAGGAAGAGCTCTTCTGGTCTCTCTGAGCTGCTGACATCAGGTGGTGTCTGCCCAAAGGAGAAGGCTTTTCTGAGGAAATTGCTTTTTATTCCAAAAAGCAGCCATCTTGCCCGCCATCTTGGCTCGTCTCACACAGCACATCTGGGATGTGTTTACTAGCAGCTCACCCGCCGCCAGGGGGGCCTGGACCTGGTACAGAAAATGAGAAGAACTGGAAATGAGTAAGACTCATGCCAAATCACTTAACAGGACCGTGGCACCTACTTTTCCACAGGAAGCCACATCATTCAAGAACCCACCATGATTTTGCAAGACGATTCTAGGGAAAGCCCTCTGGGTTGTGGCTGGTCGGGACCAACTCAAATGTCCCTCGGGTCCCTCATTCTGTATGCAGCCCTCCTTGTTCCGGAACTTCAAGTCCGCACTCAAGGGCCCATCTTGCCTCTTTCTATCCAAGGCCCCGCCTTGAACGCTCGCCCAGCGTCCTGACGCCCCCAGGGCTGCAGTCGGCCTTGCTCCTGCGGTCTTGCCAGAAGCTGGATTTCCAACCTGAGGCCCAGTCTGTCGGCAGGGGGCCCTTCCTCCTGCTGACCACACCCCCACTCTTTTCTCAGCCTCCCATGGCCGGGAAATGGGGTTAGCCCCAGTTGCCCCTACTGGGATGTGCCGAAAGTAACAGGAAAAGACAAGAATCCGTTAATCCTCGCAGCAGCATCATTAACATCCAGAGGTCATTGCATTCAATCCCCTGCCTCCGGGCAGGGTGCCTACCATTCACTCAGTCCTGCCTCCTGTGAATGTCTGACCATGCTCTCCCTCACTTTCCCTGAAACTCAGTTTACCTCCACACATGTCTGTATGCTCTTGATCTCTCATGAGAAAAGAATGGATTGTGTCTATACCCACTCGGTTAATATGAACACAGCCCCAAACTCACCTCCCTTCCTCTTAAATGATTGTGTTAATTAAGGGCCAGAGGGGAGTTCATGGGTCTGGAAGACGCGGTGATTCTGGGCCAAGGGCTTACTCCTTCTGTGCTCCTGGAGCTGCTGGTCATGTAAAGAGAGGGAGGCCAGCTCAGAGAAGACATCTGAAAGGCACTTTCATCTCTTTCCGGCTACCTGGCTTCAGCCCATCATGTACGTAGGTGCCCTCAGCCACCTCGATGCCCTGCACCCATTATGGACCACGCAGCTCTCCACCTATCTCACACCTCCACCCATCTTCATGCCTCTGCTTCCAAGGGAGGAATGATCAGCTAAGAGGAAGTTCTGAGCTAAGGAAGGATGTATTGGTTAGGATTATGTTAATAAAAAGCAGAATACATGAAGACTAAGTGCGGTTCCTTTCAGAAGAACAAGAAGGCCAAATACTGGGAAACTCAGCATAACCTACTATCTTAATATGTAAACAACATATTTCATGGGTAGAGTCTAGAAGTAGCCCCATATTAAAGACAGATGTCAGCCGTCACCGTCAACTACCACCAAGAGTATTTAACATCGTTTTGGAATTACTTGACAATGCAATTAGATAAAAGAATAAAATTAGAGTTATAAATATTGTAAGGAGAAAGCATAATTATTATCATTGGATGATATTATTCTATACCTGGATATTCCAAGAGAATCAGCTAAAGGACTTCTGGTAATAATCAAAGGATTTAGCAAGGTGGCTAGTTTAAAAACGAGATTTCCTAAACACAAGAGTCAAGGTCCCATGCATGAAGGCAATAAACTCATAACGTGAAATATAGAAAAGGATGTGCAGGGATACATGGAAAGAGCTCTAAAACCCAAATCATAAACTTGAATAAATGGAGAGAGAGAGAGAGACTTTGCTTTTGGGTAAAAAGTCAGTATCATTGAAAGCATGTCAGTGTCCCCATAATGAATCCATTAATTCAGTAGAATTTTTTTTGAGATAATGTGACAAAGTGATTATAAATTCATCTGGGGGACTTCCCTGGTGGCGCAGTGATTAAGAATCCGCCTGCCAATGCAGGGGACACGGGTTCGAGCCCTGGTCCGGGAAGATCCCACATGCCGCGGAGCAATTAAGCCCATGCACCACAACTACTGAGCCTGCGCTCTAGAGCCCGCGAGCCAAAACTACCGAAGCCCGCACGCCTAGAGCCTGTGCTCCACAACAAGAGAAGCCACTGCAATGAGAAGCCCACGCACCGCAGCAAAGAGTAGCCCCCGTTCACTGCAACTAGAGAAAGCCCGCGCACAGCAACGAAGACCCAATGCAGCCAATAAATAAATAAATATTTAAAAAATAAAAAATAAATTCATCTGGAAAAATAAATAGAAAAGAATAGCCAGGAAATCCCTGGACAGAAAAAAGTAAACTAATAAGGGAGGGGGTAGCCCTGTAAAATACTTTTTAAAATATTATACAACTATAACAATTAAAATAGTATGGGACTGCTACAGGCAGACAGATCAGTAGTAAAGAATGCAGAAATTTGGTATTGACTCAAATAAACATAAGAATTCAATTCAATAAACTGAGACACTAGGACAAAAATAAATAAATCTGTATTCCCTACCTCACTCCTAACACTGAAATAAATTTTAACAGGATCAAAGATTTAAAGGAAATAAATTTTTGAAAATAAAACATTTGAAAAATAAAGCCATAAAAATGCCAGAAGAAAATGTGTGTAAATGTTTTTATGATCCTGGGGTAGCAAAGACTTTTCTAGTCATGGAACAAAACAGAAGTCATAACAGAGAAGATTCATAAATGTGTCTACATGGAAATTAAAAGAGAAAACTCCATAAATAAAATCAAAGGACAAAATAAGAGAATAATACCTGCAAGATGTATAACAAGATGCTCCTTTTCCAAATTAAAAAAAAAAAAAAGACGTCTTTTATAAAACAATAAGGAAAAGACAACAATCCAATGGGAGAATACAAGCAAAGAATATAAATAGGTCATTCACAAAAAACACAACTGGCTAATAAAATATACAAAATGTTCCATCTCACTAACAATTTTAAATGCAGATGAAAACAAGATATAATCTCTCACTTATCAGATTTGCAAAGATTAAGAAGATTCATACCACACAAGGTTGTGGAAGATGTGGTTACAAGGCCATCTCATACAATGCTTATGGAAGGAAAATTAGTACATTCTAGAGAGTAATTAGGCATTATCTATTAAATTTTAAACGTTCATACTATTTGACCTAGCAGTTTAACTTCTTAGATTTTATCCTGTAAAAGCATTTATGCATGTGCCCAAAGGTAAATGGACAAAGATGTTCACTGCAGCATTGTTTATAATTTTTTTTTAAAGGGGCAGTTCGGGGAACAACCCAGGGATTCATTTATAGGGAATTGGTTAAATAAATTATAGTATATCCATAGAGTGAAAGTCTATGCAGCTATTAAAAAGAATAAGGGGGGGCTTCCCTGGTGGCGCAGTGCTTGAGAGTCCGCCTGCCGATGCAGGAGACGCGGG
>NW_006785876.1:5353577-5369131 GCF_000442215.2 Lipotes vexillifer
GCGGAGCGGCTGGGCCCGTGAGCCATGGCCGCTGAGCCTGCGCGTCCGGAGCCTGTGCTCCGCAAATGGGAGAGGCCACGGCAGTGAGAGGCCCGCATAACGCAAGAAAAAAAAAAAAAAAAGAATAAGGGGGACTTCCCTGGCGGTCCAGTGGTTAAGACTTCATGCTTCCAGTGCAGGGGTCATGGGTTCGATCCCTGATCAGGGAACTAAGATCTCACATGCTGTGTGGCACAGCCAAAAACATAAAAATAAAGATTAAATTTAAAAATAGTAAAAAATAATAAGGAAGCTTTCTATATATACTATTGTGGAAAGATGTCTAAGACAATAAGTGAAAAAACAAGTTGCTAAGTTTACCTATAATATAACCTAACATTTGTAAAATAAAGCCTAATATAATATGCTTTAATCATGCCTTGGTCCCGCCACACCTCTTCCTTCAGAGGTCCCTAAGGAAGCTTAATGCATAAGAACAGAGGTAAAAGGAAGCAAAATATCATGTTATTACTAGCTGGGACCCCGACCTCAAACCCGAAATGCAGTCAGTGGGACAAAGGCCCCTCTGACTCGCTCACAGCAGAGGACCCAGCAGCTCACAAGGCCTGTGCTCCCACTGCCTTTGTACCCATCACTCCACCTAGATGTGACCCTGATGTCCCTGACCCTGAGGACGGCCCCATCATACATGTGTGCACAGATGCATCTGCTTTGCTCAAAAGAGCCACACCCCCTAGTGGCCCCAGCATCTCTCCCGTCTGGGTATGAGGGCAGAGAAGATGGACTCAGGGGAAGCAGGGAAAGGGGTTGACCCCCCTTCTGGGGTCAGAGGTGATGAGCCCTCCCGGATGCAGGGGGTGGACCAGTGCCAGGAATTGCGACAGCTGGTGGCTGGCTTTGTGGGTGAGTGGGCAGGCGGCCTGCTGTGGTGAGGAGGGGAGGGTTTGTGGGAAACATGGTTGGCAGAAATAGCCAGGATGGTGTGCACCAGCAGCCTCTGGGGAGGGGATCCTCGCCCTCAGCCAACACCCCCAGGGTCTGTCCCCTGGGCACCACAGACCACCTGTCTGCCCTTTAGCCTCGAGTCACTTCCTGTGTTCTTCTGTTTCCCCAGGTAGGCTCCTGACTCACAACCCTCCTTCTTTCCTTCCTGTCCCTCTGTGACTCAGGGGCAAGGACAAGGACCCACCTGAGGGCCAGGAAAAAGGGGACCCTAGCTTGGGATGAGTGCTCCCCTTGTCTCTGTACCTCCTATACCTTGGTCTCCCCATCCCTGACAGAGAGTTGGCCTCAGCTCTAGGGGAAGCCCAGCTCCAGGTCATCTCAGTCAGTCCCCTGCCTCCAATCCAGCAGGAACTGGGATCCTCATCTACTCCTTCCCTCAGAGAGAAGGGCTAGAGCACTTCCTGTCTCCAGTTTCAACAAATTCAGCCTTCTTTCCCGGGCCCTGTACCCTGGCCCTGCTCTCTGCTCTCCCACATTGCAACAAAATCCCTCAAGGGCAAAACCATATCTCATTCCTTCAAAAAATGTTTTCTAATTGAGTCAGTTTCAAGCTAAGTCTGCAGAGCAGGAGCCACAGGCTTGTCTATTCAGTCTCTGTTCCCAGACCCCTTTTCTCCTTTAAAACCCAACCTGGGGCTCACACATTCTCCCTACAAAGTTAGGGAGTTAACAAAGGAACGCACATGTGCCCTAACCTTGGCCTATGAGAGCCGAGGATAAGTTTTGCTAAGGGTATTTCAGAGAAACATTTTCTTGATCTAAAAAATAGACACACAGAAAGAGATTGTCCCTCTTCAACCTCCAGACGTATCATGTCTGGATGTGATGTCTGGATCTTCAGCAGCCATCTTGCAACCATGAGGAGAACTCTAGCACTTAAGGAACAAGCCAAGTCTGAGGAGAGCAGAGCAGAAAACCAGAAAGAACCAGGATGCTTGATGAAGTGGTAGAGCCACTCGCTTAACCTCCCTGGAGCCACCTTACCTCAGGACATTTTTTCTTATGAAATGAAAACTTCCTGTATAGTCGAAACCATTTTGAGTCGGGTTTTCTGTTACTTCCAGTCAAAGGTTCTTATGATACAGCTGGGTGTTTAGAAAGCCTGGCTGAAGACAGCACATGAGTCGTTGTGAGGAAGGAGGGTGTGTGGCCTGAGGGGGAAGAAGATCACATTTTCCAAAACTGTGGCTCATGTTCAGCCCCAGGACATGAGCTGGGGTCTGAGGAGGAATGTGGACCATGTGTGGTTAGAGACGAGAGAAACAGGAGGTGAAGTGAGGGGACCTCGGGGAGTCAGCTTCTCAGATGTGGTGAGGGAGAGGAACAAAGACGTTCATTACAGCACCATTCCTAATTGCTTCAGATACTTAAAAAAAAAAAAAACTGGAAACAACCCAGAGGTTCATTTCTAGAGGATTGGTTGAATAAGTTATGCCTAGAATGGGGGAAGAGCCCTAAAAGAGGAGGTGCCAGCTCAGCAGGGACCCTGGGTAGGGTTATGTGTTTCTCCCCATCGAGGGCCTCCAGGGAGAACCAGGTCGTGGGTGGGCTTGGGTTCGGGGTTCATTTGCTATCACACATTCCTTTATATTATGCAATCCATTCCCTGACCACCCCCCCCCAGACCAGCTCTGACTCCCTAGGACAGCTACTCCCTTCCTGAGAGCAGGGACCCCTGTTCTGTGTCTGGTGGTTGCCCTGGACCCAGTGCCGCATTTGGAGCCTAATTCCAGGGGGCCCAGGAGGAAAGGAGCATCTGGGGAAGGTGAGGGAGGAGGAGGACAGTCCACAAAAAAGAAACAGGCGAGTGGAAGGACCAAAGACTCCAGAGCCCAGAGGTGGCCAGAGGAGGAAATGAAAGAAATAGACTCTAAAGGGAGGGAAACAAGGGGCTCGGGCGAGGACGGTGACATCAGAGGGCCGATTTCAGTCCATACAGCACTGTGGGGAGGGGCACCCGGCCACAGGCCCAGGCAGACGTCTCACCTCGCAATCCAGGACAAGCACGTGTGTGTGTGTTCAAGTGCGTGTGTGCAGTTGCCTGAAATAAACACTTCATAAAACCACACTTCCGCTACTACAGGTAAGGCGCTGTATTTCCTATTCTGTTCTATTTCATGTTTTGAAAATGCAGGTCACAACCTATTGAATTAATTTCCCACCCCACTAGCAGGTCATGACCTGCAGCCTGAACACCCTGCTCCAAGGCAGTGACACTCCAGGAGCGATCCACCCACCAGGCTCAACCACGGCTGCCAGGGACCGGGCAGTACAGACCAAGTACAGGCACTTAGACTCTTAATAGCTATTTGACGAAGTGATTTTATGTCTGTTGTATCCAACAATAAAATGTTGGGGCTTGCACTTTGTATGTCTTGTTTTATTTTTCTAGCAATTCCTTTGTATTGTATTTTATAATTTAATGGTCTATGACAAATTGGAATTTCAAGAAAAACAACTGATCCTTCCCCCAGGCGGTCTGAGAAGCACAGCTTCAGAGGATACAGACCCTGCCCAGCAGCTCACAGTGCAAGATGGAAGATTCCTCTGGGGAGTGGCCTGGAGGTTCTTCCCTCCACAGATCCGCACACAGAGCCCCCTTCTCTGCCTGTCCTTCAAGGCTCATCCAGGAGGGCACCCGCCTGCCTCTGTGTTCCTCCCTGAGCTTCCACAATGCCTCGTGTGGACTCCTGCTACATTAGTTCATGTTTTTGTTTAGTTGGCTGTTGATGGACCCACTTACTCTGCATTCAAGTCCAGTGCTTTGCACATAGTACACACCCCAGAGGAAGAGAGAAAGAAGTGCAGAGACAGGGTGGGAAGAGGAGGGATGAGCTCTGTATCTGGTCACGGGGATGGGAAGTCTGAATCCAGGCTCTTCCCAAAGCCGGAGAAACACCTTGGATGGAGATCCTGGGCGAATTCCAGCCAAGGTGGTCTGGGGAGGGGAGCAAGGGAGACGGGTGGGGGGCCGACTGGAGCAGAGAACTAGCAGGCTGCTCTGAACCAGGCCTCCCCAGGCCAGCCCCGAGGAAGGGAGCCAGAGGTGGGGTCCGGGGGGGCACTGGGCAGGGATCAGGAGCTGCTGAGTGTTTGGGAGAGCCAGGGCCTGAGCCCTCTGAGGCTGGTGCTGGAAGCTCTTCACAAGAAGGGCAGAGGGAGTGGACTGAACCCAGGCAAGCACTCAGAAGGTCATTTCATCCATCCTCCTGCCTCCATCCCAGACACTGGTAGCAATACCTAGACTTTCCATCCCAACAGGCCCAGGAACTAAGGCACTTCAAGTCCTTGTAGGGGCAGGGCCTGCCCCCCCGCCACACACACCCTGGAAGCCTCTGTCATTTTGAGAGTGTCTTAGTTTAGGGGTGTTGCTGTGTGACCTCAGGCAAGTTGGTAATCTCTAAGAGTCTTGGTTTTCTCATCTGTCAAATGGCAATAATAATCTCTACCCGAAAGGGCTGCTGTGGGAATGAAGTCAATAATGCATGGAAAGTGCTGGCAGCTGGGGGGTGGTAGTCAGTGCTGGCACCTACTCCTTGCCCCAGGCTGTTCCTTGGAACAGCACTCAGCCAGGAGACTTGGGTATCAATCACATAGTGCGTCTGCTGTGGGCCCAAGCATCTGGCAGCACCTAGGAGGAATGGGCTATCTGAGATGGAAAGTGGGCAATCCAAGAAGGCTTCCCAGAGGAGGTGAGTTGCAGGCAGGAATCGAAGCCTGAGAAATGGAGTAAAGAGAGGGTGAGCTTCCCACAGAGGATACCTGGCTTCTTCAAAGACCTGTGGGAAAAACGAGGCTGGGGTGGGAATGGAGGGCAGACCAGGCTTGCCAGCTCCTAGAATGGGGCAAGGTGTGCCGGGTGGGCAGCTGGCAGGGAGGGGCGTGAGTGCCATGCCTGAGGCTCAGCATGCCTGTCCCTGCCCCAGCGTGGCTCTTGCCCCTGCCTCCTGAGGGGAGACATCAGATAAGCAGCGGAAGGAGCCGCCACCCAGCCAGGTGAGCAGTCCCAGCCTCAGAGAGTGAGGCTGACAGCTTGCCACTAGGAGCTGGTGTTGAAGCCGGCAGGGGTGGGGCAGAGACCTGGGGAGTGGCACAATGTGCTCTGTGTACACTGGCCATGGTGGGGCGGGCTCTTGTGACTTTCCGAGAATGAGTGTGGGCCTGCGGAGGGGCAGCGGGGGCTGCATCAGCCTAGAAAGCCTGCCTCTGCCCACCACCCAGAGGGACAACAGCCCCCATGCCAGCCCTCACGCCCCACGCTCCACAGCTTGCCCCACCTGATTCAGCCAGCAGCCCCTTCACACACACACAGAGGCAGGGGTCACCCAGTGCCCACGGGGAGGAAATGGAAATGGAAAAAGGGGGTTCTCCTGGTACCAGGCGGCATAAAGAGGCCCAGAGAGAAACAGACACAGAGAGAGACAGGAGGGACCGACAGGAGAGGCAGGACCTGAGAGAGACAGGAGGACAAGAGAAAGAAGAAAGGGTCAGAGACAGAAACGGGGCGGGGGTGGGAGAGAGAACAACAGAGACAGAGGTGTGAGAGGAAGGACCTTGGAAAGGGATCAGGACATGGTCCTGCAGGGCTCCAGTGGAGGCTGGGCTGTCTTCCCCCTTCAGCCATGCCGGATGGGCGTCCCATTTTCTTTCCCGCGGCCCCTCAGTCACCACACTGGCCTGTCACCAGGAAAGTTCCTACCGCCTCTCCTTCAAGATGCAGACTGCAGGGTCCACAACGTTTGTCCACCTTCAGTCTGCGCAGACCTCCTGTGAGGGCCCAGGCCCATCAGCCCTCCCAGGGCACCAAGCATCGTGCCAACATTGCTCCGTGCTTCCCCTAAAATGCATCGCCTTACATCTGGAGAAAACTGCCCCCATCCCCGCGGTGCTCTCCCAGCCTTCCACAACACTCAGAACCCCTGGAAATCTATTCCCATCATCTTGGTTTGTCTCTCCTCCAAGAGCTTAATTTCCTCTGCAGACTCAGAGCTCTTCATCTCGTGTCTCCTTCAGATGCCCAGAAAGAGACCCTGGGCACACCCAGCCCAGCTCCGAGGCCCCGGGGAGCTGCTGACTGGCAGAGAGGAGGCGGGTCACCTTCCTCTTTTGTTTCCTGCCCCTAACCCATCCCCTCTCCATGACAAAACAGTGTCCCCAATCCCACCAGCAGTTTGGAGGTGAAACCTTTGTTGGAGAGGCTTAAAGTCCAACTACTATACGTTCTTCCTTCCCTGAACTGGGTAGGCAGGGTTTCCCTCTTAAAGAAGCAACCACATTGCTTTTCTTCTGGAAAGTCAAAGCACTCAGGGCTAGTGCCCGGCCCTTTATTATGAACTCCTCCAGTGGGCCTGGTATGGAAGCCTGCTGATCTGAGACCCTGTCCTTTGAATCTCCTCTGACTTTGACAAGGAAGAGGGTGGTCGTGCATGGTGCCCCTTGTCAGGTCCCCTGTGCACACTGCTGGGCACAGATGTGCCCGCAGTCCCATAATTCCAGTTTATCCTCCAGCGTGTCCACCAGCGCTGCCAGGGAACTGTCAGAAAGAGGGACCAAGGGGACAGAGACTGCGACCTTGAGGGAGGGAGGGGGCAGAGACAGGACCAAGGAAAGATGGGTCGGGGGTGGGGGAGAAAGAGGCAGAGATAGGAAAAAAGATAAAGATAAAAAACCAAGGTAAGGTGGACACAGTAGGGGAAGGGGAGGGTGGGACGAACTGGGAGATTAGCTTTGACATAAATACACTACCATGTGTAAAATAGATAGCTAGTGGGAACCTGCCATATAGCACAGGGAGCTCAGCTCAGTGCTCTGTGATGACCTAGATGAGGGGGAAGAAGGGAGGGAGGTCTAAGAGCAAGGGGATATAGGTATGAATATAGCTGATTCACTTCATTGTACAGCAGAGACTGACACAACATTGTAAAACAGTTTTACTCCAATTGGAAAAAAAAAAAAAAAAAAAGGAACCAAGGTAAGAAAGAGACCTGAACAGAGCATGAGCTTCCCTGGCTCCTCCAGCCCTCTCAGTGTGATCTAAGACCTCAATCGATCCTAGAGATCAAGGTGGAAGCTTGGTCCGGGGCAGAGGATGAAGCTGCTTCCCAGGAACTAACCCCAGGCCCTGGACCCAGCCCCGGTGGCCCAGGACAGTACCTGGGGTGGGAAAAGGATGGGGAGGGCTTCTACCAGGGCCTGGGGGGACGGGGAAGAGAGACTGCCAGCCCCAACTGTGGTGTGTGTCCACCAAGGACACGCAAGGATGCAGCAGGTGAGACTGTGATTAGACAACAGGGAGCACTTGATGACAGCTAGGGCCCCAGGACACATTCCCCACAGGACAGAGAGGGGGAGGAGTCTGTGAGGAAGGAGCTGACCGTCATCCTAGAAGCCCAGCCTTCTCCCATCTCCCTCCACCCCCAGTGATGAGTCAGGGATTCCGCAAAATTTTGAATTCTTGCCTTCCTTTGGGCAACGCTCTCTTGGGTTTCCTCTCCTGCCACAGCGATGAAATCTCCAAGCCCCTCTAAGCTTCCTTTCTCCTTGACTCCAGGGCAGTCTCTGCTTCCTCCCTGCCTACCTCAGCCCTGGCTTTGCCTGTGCTGCTCCTTCTGCCTGGAACCCCCTTCCCAGAACCAGCTTCTTCTCATCCACTGGGAATCAGTTTAGACGGCATCTGCATGGCTGGCCAATTCACAAGAGCCCAGCACCTAGCAGGGCTGCCCTGATGGACTGAGTGAATGAATGAATGCAGAAGACCCTGTGAGAGGGAGACACCTCAGGCACCACCCTCAGGGAGCCCACAGTCTGATGGTGGAGACTCAGGACTGAGGGGACCCCCAGTGAGCAGAGCTGCAGAACTCAAAGGAAAGAAAGCACTGTGTGGGTCCTGCAGTGAGGTGCTCTGAACCTCAGAGCAGGGTAAGCCTTCACTGATGGCCAGGGCCTAGCAAGGCCTGCTCCAATGGACGTCTCAGTAAACATTTGTAGGAGGAAGGGAGGAATCTCATGGCCCTTGGCTTCTCTTTGAAGGCTATTCTCTGGTGTTGGAGCTCCCTGGTGACCAGGACCACCTGGGCCATTTTTCAGCGCTGGCCTCCAATGCCAGGCACAAAAGGACACAGGGTGGGTCCCTGCTACTGAGTTAGAACTCTGACGAGCTGGACGACTCTGATCACCAAGAAGTCAGGCTTCAGGCAGGCGCCAGGCCCACGGATAAAGCTGCCTCAGCACCTTCCTCGGTCTCCAGCTCCAGAGCGAGCACATCAAAAAGGGACTGAGGGGCTTCCCTGGTGGCGCAGTGGTTAAGAATCCACCTGCCAATGCAGGGGACACAGGTTTGATCCCTGGTCCAGGAAGATCTCACATGCCACGGAGCAACTAAGCCCATGAGCCACAACTACTGAAGCCCGCGCGCCTAGAGCCCATGTTCTGTAACAAGAGAAACCACCGCGATGAGAAGCCCGTGCACCGCAACAAAGAGTAGCCCCCGCTCGCCACAACTAGAGAAAGCCCGCGTGCAGTAACGAAGACCCAGCGCAGCCATAAATAAATAAATAAAGGGGCTGGGGTAGGGGGCTGCAGTGGGACCAGGTAGAGGCGGCCAGCAGTGTGAGGCTCCTGCCTGCAGCTCACAGCTGCCCAAGATTCCATGTGTCCCTCAAGGAGGAGGGGTGCAAGGGAGACCAGGGAAGACAGAGGTCTACCCCTCTGGTGAGATCTTAGCCTTGGAAGGAGGGAGAGGCTGGGGAGGGGGCCTGGGAGGACAGAGCATCCCTCCACCAGCCCTGCAAAGCAGCATGTAGTCCCCCCCTACTACTGCCCTCAGCCCAGCACAAGCATCTGGAAATGGATTAGGTTCATTGTCCAGGGAAGGCGGGTGACTTTCCATGAGTGAATATTTTCCATCCTCAAACCGAAACCTACGCCATCTCTAGCCCAGCAGGCAAAGCTGCCACCTCCTTCCTCCAGAACATCCAAGACCCAGAAGGTGCCGGGGAGAGACCTGTTGCATGGGCACCTCTCGAAGAGCAGTGGGAGACAGGTCAGGGTGAGAGACACTTTCTCCTGAGCCCCCTTTGGGCTCCATGTTCTGCTGTGACATCCCTACCCCAGGATTGATAAGGTCAGGGCGAAATGGTGAGACTTCAACACAGAGGAAGGGGGCAGAGGTCAGAGACTTCTTGGGTCCATGTGGGGTAGGAGCTAACTGCCAGGACAGGAGTAAGTGCTGACGCACAAAGCTAGAGGTTAGCAGGTCAGTGACCCACCCATCCACCTAGTCCTTAGCTGGCCATCATTTAGGAAAGTGATGTATTTAGTTAACCAACACTTAGATAGTGCAAGAGATAGCACATGTCCCTTACACATATTAACTCATAGAATCCCCAGAACAAACCTGTAAATATAGCACGGTGATCATCCCAGTTACAGATGGGGAAACTGAGGCTCAGAGAGGGTAAATGACTTGCCCAACATCACACAGCTGGAAAGTGGATTGAACCAGGATTCAAATCCAGGCATCATGGCACCCCAACTGATCCCTGCTGCTGCCACAGTTTCAAGACCTGGCTGGGGCAGGGAGACTCAAAAGGCAAGAGGCCTAGCCAAGGATGACATTCCTCCTTCAGGATGAGCGGGTCCTTTCAGGGACTAGACAGAGGCCTCTCCCACAGAGGGCTGGAGCCAGGAGAGAGCAACTGATGTAAATGCTCCCCCTTGTTGGCGGGGGTGGGAGCTGGCCCAGGCCCAGGGGGTGTGCCTGCTGTGACTGCAGCCCGGGGCCAATGGCAGGGCACCAGCCTCCCCCAGCTGGCCCAGGAGGAAAGGAACCCCTCCCGGGGTATTTCTATTATCTTGAGGAGAAAGGGCGGCGGGAAGAAAAGTTGGCCGGAAAGTGGAATGAACTTGCAACTCGGTTCAACAATCAAATCCCAGTTCTCCCGTGGGCCAGAGCTCCCTCCTGCTGTCTCCTCCAGGGAAATCCAGGCCAGGCCTGGGGCTGGGAACGGGAAAGCCTCTCCTCAACACCCCCAGCCTAGAGCACCAGAAGTGGGGTCCACCTGCCCTGGCACCTGCAGCAGCCCCTCCCTGGCCAGGCAGAGAGAACACGGGGTCCTCCCCCAGCCCTAAAGAAGGAGACTTCTAGAAACGGGGCTGCATTTTCCAAGCTGAATATGAGTCTGTATGGGTTGGCAATGTAAATGGCACTAGTGGGGCAGTGGAGTAAATCGTTTGAATGAGGGCTGTCCTAAGAAATGCCAGGCATGCATCCCCGGAAGAGAGGTAGGGCACCCACTGCAGAACGGCTAGGCGAGGGGCAGGTCAGGGTCGAGTAGGCACAGCTTCTGTCTCCTCACCGCTTCACCAGCACTCAGACACACATTCACACACTCATACACACACACTGATATATACACACACACATATATATACACTCACCCACAAAGACACAGTCAGATACTTATGTACACACTCCCACGCTCATATACACATACACTCATATGCTCATATATACACACCCACGTGTATATACAGTCAGGCACTGAGGCACACTCATCTGGGCATACACACACACACACACACACACACACACACACACACACTCACACACTCTCATGCTTCAGGGGGTTGGGACTGGGCTGGGTAGGAAAGAGGCCTTCTGGGAGGATGGTATGGCTGGTAGCTGCCAAGGAGTGGGTGGGCAGGAGCCCGGGACTGAGTGGGGAGCCCAAGATTGTGGGTGGTACTCTGGGCCACCGTGCAGCTCCAGGGCAAGGACTGTGAGTGAAGTGGGTCCTGCTCCTGCCCCTCCTGGGCCCGCCTCTGGCCAGGCCGGCCTCCATTCCCAGCATTGTCTTGGGCACCTCGGGCAGGGTTCCCAGGCCCAGCTGAACTGGGGGCCTGGCCAAATAGCCCTCCTCTGCCCTCCCATTCCCTTCTCCCTTGAGAGGGAGGGTTGTGTGGGGAAGTGGGAGAGAAGGAAGTTTCCTGAATCACTGGCATCCCATCCCCCAGCCCACGCAGGCGGCCTGCAGATGAGCTCAGGTGCAGGGTATGACCCCAAAGGTCCAGACTCTACAAGGTCCCCATCCTTCCCAGGGCAGCAGACTTGGAAGTCCAGCCCACCCCCACCTGTCCCCTTGACCATGAAGTTCATTTCCACCCCCATCTCTGGGGTCCCATCTGCCCCCCTCACAGGCTGGGCTTAGTCTGGGGCAGCTCTCTCCCACCCAACAAACCCCTCCCCAAGCAAAGGGAACCACGTGTGTTTTACTCTTAAAGACCAAATGAATCACCTGGCAGGAAGGGGACGCAGGTATTAATGGGTCAATCGGAGTGGTCGCCTTCTCTGAGAAGTGGCTCTTCCCTGCCGCCTCCAGAAGGTTTCCCCACCTGTTCCTGGCAGCCTTCACCTTATCTCTCCTTAATGGTTCTGGAGAGCTGGGCCACATCACAGTGGCTGCACCTCAGCCAGGGGAAGGGACCTCATGGGCAAGAAGACCGGCCATCGCCCAGGACCCCACGTGGCCTCCATTAATGGGATTTGGGCAACACTCCCCACTGGGCTCTGTGGAGTAACAGCAAGAAGGCCGCCATCTGCCTTCACAGGGTTGGTGTCCTGGAGGCGCCCCTCCCTGTCCTAGAGCTGATTCTGGTACAGGACATCCCTCAGGTGTCCTCCAACCAGATCTCCGCCTGAGCCAAAGGGATTTTTCCAAAACAGAAATCTGATCCCATCCAGCCCTTGCTTAAAGCCTTTCAAAGGTTTCCCAGTGCCCTCCAGATAATTCCTTAACATAGCTCAACACGTGGGGCCTGGCCCCTGCCACTAGCGTTCCTCGCCTCCGCGGCCCCCTCAAGCCATGATCCTCACCTGCTGAAAGGAACATCCACCCCCAACCCCCCACCCCCAGCCCCGGTTCCGGTTCCAAGATGCTCTTCTCTCCTTCCAGCTCACTCATCGCCCTGCAGGTATCTCTCCACCTCCCCCGGAGTCTGAAGCTGAAGCCCTCCTCTCTGCTCTCGGCGGCCCGTGCATGCCTCCTCTCCTGGCACCAGTCAGTGTGCTGGGATGCTCTGTTTGCTCCTCAGCCTTCCCAGCTAAACCAGGAGCCCCAGGAGGGAAGGGACACATCTATGCTACCCATCAGTAAGCCCTCGGCCTCAAGCACAGCCCTTGGCACAGAGGAGGTACTGGATAGATGCAAATGATTGAATGAATGAATGAACAGCCCGTAACCACCTTTAAGGCCTTTAAACCTAACCAGCCTTCAGGTCCACGAATGCACACCTCTTCCAGGGCTGGCCAGGCCCTTACCCCTCTGCTTCCCCACTCAACCCATTGCTTTGTCCAGCTCAGTAAGGCCAGCCCCCCACCCTCTGGGAGGGACCTCCTGCATAGCCCTTTTCCCTATCCAAGCCCCACACCCTTTGAGGCTCAGCTCCAGTCAGGAGCCCCACTCCAGGAAGTCCCCTGATTGTCTCCTCTCCTGCTCCAAGACCTCACCTGCTTCAAACCCTGCAAAGCCCTGTGCTAGGGCCGCTCTCCCACTTATGATGTGCCCTTTTCAGGACATTCACTGTTAGTCCCCCTAGGGCTGCTGGATTCCCCTGAAGAGGCAGGCCCTGGCAGACAGTACCAACACATGCCACGTGGGCTGCACCAAGAGTCGGGCCCTGGGCTGGGTCCCCTAGAAATGTGGGCGAGCCTGGCCAGATCTTGGGGGCAGGGAGCAGGGCTCAGGAAGCCAGGGGCTCGACCCTTTCCTTCCTCACCCCCAAGCCCTGCTCTAGGACCTCAAAAATAAACATCAGAGAAGGAAGTTCCCAGTGTGGGAGGGAGAGGGGGTGTCAGTCAAGCAGGTGGGACCCCAAGAGAGGAATGAGCTAAAATTGGGGCAGCAGAAGCCAGACTTCCAGTCCTGAGGCAGGAACCCAGAGGAGACATGGAGGAGCCTGGCAGGAGATGAAAAGCAAACGGAGGCTTCTCCCCCTCCTCCTTGCCTGCTGCTCAGCTGGGGGGCTTCTAGGAAGGCGAGAGCCTTACGGTAAGGGCAGAGCTTTGTGTGAGCTCACCCCACGTCCCTGGAGCCCCGCCTGCCCCCTACACTCCTGGCAGTGGCTGTCCCCCCCAACTCAAGTCACCGATGTTCTCAGGACCAGTCAGCAGAGAGGAGACACCCACCTCCCGCATGCTAAGTGGGCTGACCCCTGGCAATGGGCCAGAAGTGCAGCAGACCCAGCGCTGGCCTGACAGGGGGGCGGGGGGGTTGCTTCTTGCACCGACACCTTCATCACCCCCCCATAACACACACACACTTACAGGCTTACCAAGCCCTAAAGACAAGGCAGAAGCCACCTGGCAAGAGAGGACTTCAGGATGGGGCTTGAGAAGATGGTGCAGTTCCCCTGGGCAGCCACGGGATGGGGCCTTAGACCCCTCCTGGATCCGTCATCACCTGCTGGGTGACCTTGGCTGAGCCTCCTCCTTCTGCCTTTAAAGTGGAGGTAATAATCCCGCTCAACTCACCTCTCGGGGTTGCCGGTTGCCGTGATGACCGGATGAGGTGTACCCATGAAAACCCTCAGTGCACTTTACCATCTTACTACAGAATGAAAGGGTTCTCATTGACATTTTTACTGTTATCATCACCTAGGGAAACTAACCCTACTGTCTTGTTTAAGGACAACTGCTTTGGGCTTCCCTGGTGGCGCAGTGGTTGAGAGTCTGCCTGCCGATGCAGGGGACACGGGTTCGTGCCCCGGTCCGGGAAGATCCCGCATGCCACGGAGCGGCTGGGCCCGTGAGTCATGGCCGCTGAGCCTGCGCGTCCGGAGCCTGTGCTCCGCAACGGGAGAGGCCACAACAGTGAGAGGCCCGCGTACCGCAAAAGAAACAAAGAAGTACAACAGCTTTATCTCCCTGCAGGATGCCCTCGTTCAACAACCATCCATGGCCCCCCATTGCCTAGAGGAGGAAAGCCACATTCTATGGTCTGGGAGTTCATCTGGGTTAAGCCCACTTTCCCATTTTAACTCCAGTATATACTGAGTCCCTCTGGTCCTTTCAGAGTTCCCTCAACACACTTTTTGCTCTCCTGCCTCGGTGCCTTTGCTCATGCTGTTCCCCCCTTTCCAGAATGCCCTTCCTTGTTGCTCCCTATCATCTAGAAGCTCCATCCGTCTAGACCAAACTGTGATACCAACTCTCCCATGAAGCCTCTTTCCTCAGCCAAGCCGGAAGTGATCTCTCTCCCTCCCTGGAAGGGCTCTGGTTTACACCAAATGCCACAACAGTTCCTGGCACAGAGTTGGTGCTCATGAAATGAAAGTTGTAATGACTACACCCTGGGTGCTAAACACTTTACATTCACTGGGTCATTTACTCCTCACCACGGCCCATGGTTGTGGTACTATTAGTACCCGCATTTTACAGAGGGAGAAACCAAGGCATAAGATGCTAAGTGCCTTGCTGAAGTGAGTGTCAGACCAGGGTTTGAACCCTGCAGACCGAAGTCAGAGCCCATGCACGTGCCTCTAAGCACCGCGAGGGATGGAGCCATTCATCTTTGTCACCACCCTGCCCAGCCCAGGACCTGGCTCAGAGCAGGTGCTTGGTAAATGTGTGATGGTTGCCGCAGTCAAGCCTCCTAGATGCGCTCAGCTCCCTGTGCTGGGGGCCCCTCTAGAGCGAGGCCCAGAGGCCAGCTCAGAGGGGTCCCAGGGAAGGTGGCCAAACAGCCCCATTGGCCTGTAGATCCACACTGTCCTCAGGCGTCCCAGTGCCTGACCAGAGCTGGAAGAGGTGGGCCCCAGCCCTTTGGCCGGCATCGCGAGGCGGCCCAGTGGCATGTTTGCTGACCACTCTGGCTGCTGGCCGAGGTCGTGATGAACGCCCCCACTGTGGTCCTGACAAGGTGTGGGGAGGGCCCAGATCGGGGTGGGGAGGCAAGCAGGCAGGAGCAGCAAAGTCCAAGCACAAGGAACCCTAGGGACCACCTAACCTCACTGTTCACTCGCATTTAACAGATGCGGACACTGACGCCTGGTGCCAGGAGCCGGAATGAGGCCTGAAACTGAGGAGCAGAGCAAAAGCGTCGGCCTTTCTGGGCCTTTCCTCCTCAGCTGTGTGCGGCCTGGCTCCCCTCCCACCGAAGAGCTTGATGATTAGCCCCGTGCAGTCTGGTCACGGAGAGGCCTGACCTCTCTGGTGATCCCAGCAGGGGCAGGGGTGCCCGCAGTCCGCTTCACCAGTCCCTGTGCCCAGCCAGCGGCCGCCCCGACAAGAACCCTGGGAGAGTCACTGGGAGAAGGCCAGCCGCTAATTGTGGAAAATAAATCAGGGAAATCTAAACCCCACGGCTGAAGAGGGGCCAGCTGCACGTAGCCTTGTTTCCTTCTGTGCTCTTGTTCACCAGCTCTAATTGTTCATTGAAAGCTGTGAGTTATGTAAGTTCCGTGGATACCAAAGAAGGAGTTGAGCAAACTCTTGAAAAGAACCCACGTGCTGAGCGGTTTTCAGGAGGGGGGGGGGGGCTCAGAAAAGGGGG
>NW_006785876.1:5369633-5387914 GCF_000442215.2 Lipotes vexillifer
GGGGGGGGGGGTCTCAGAAAAGCGGGCGGCCGATGTGGGCAGCTGACCCCAAGAGGGAGACCAGAACAAAACTGTTCCCTGGTGACGGTCCTCTGGACCTGCAGACATATCATTCCTGGGTTTTTATAGCACAGGGATGTGTGTTCAAGTTGCTAATACTTCACAGAATCACACAGAAAATCAAGAGTGGTGTCATTACATTAATTTCTCAGTTTAATAACAAGACAAAATTTCCCTCTCTCATCTCTGACCCTGAGCTAATTGAGGGCAGGGCTGTGTCTCCCCCACCTCAAACTGGGGCTCCCTGAGTCAGGGCTGTGTCTCCCTCTCAGACTAGGTCTGAGTTGCATCTTCCCCGTATAACTAAGATCTCCCTGAAAACAGGGACTATGTTGTTTCTCTCCCTTCAGACTAGGGGCTCCTGAGGCAGGGGCAGGATCTCTCCCCCACTCCCACCAACCTGGATTGAAGAATCAGGGACCTGGAGCCACCTGTTAGGGTGGAAAAATCTCAGGACACACCCTGGTGACGGGATTGGGAAGGGTTAAGAAAAGTTCACAGGGACACCTTTCCCATGAGCCGCCCTCCCCTTCCTGCCTGCTGCCAGGGTTTGGTTTGGCCTCTGATGGGTTCCAGCTGACAGCTGGGCCTCCTCCATTCTGACCCTCGGGCTGCTGTGTCCTGTAATGACCCCACCACGGGTATCCTTAGCCACCCAAGCCGGGAGGGCTGGCATCAGGATGGAGTGGGATGCAGGGAAGGAGGGGCAGCCTTGCCTCGGGGAGAAAGCAGAGCATAGGAGGGCTGGAGGAGGGGGCAGGGGACTTGGGGCTTCCATGACTCCCTCTGTTGCCTGGAGGCCCAGAGTGGGGTGATAGGGACTCTGCCTTGCCCGCATGGTCTAGCTCTTCTGCTGCCACCACCCCAGGGGAGAGGCTTCCACATAGCCTGCATCCTGGGCAGCGGCCCCTGGCTCCCCCAGCTCCTGCTTGTCTGCAAGTCATTTCTGGCAGCCTGTGTGAGCAGAGGCAGTAAACCCTGTGCCACAGCCAGAGGAGAACAGGGGACAAACTACAGGACTGGCCAGATGCAGGTGCCCAGCGCAGGAACAGCATCCTGGTCTGGATGAGGAGGCTGAGTCTTGGACCTTGAGAAATCCCCAGTCCCGGCCCCTGCTCCACCCACATCGCTTTCTGTGTTTCTCATTTGTACCCTTGTCTCTCACCCAGGCCTCCTCTCAGCATCTTCGAGCCTTTCTGGGCTCATCTCAAATGTCATTTCTCCTGGGAAGACCCCCTGCACTCCTGGGTCTGTTCTTTTTTTTTTTTCTAAACATCTTTATTGGAGTATAATTGCTTTACAGTGGTGTTAGTTTCTGCTTTATAACAAAGTGAATCAGCTATACATATACATATGTCCCCATATCTCTTCCCTCTTGCATCTCCTTTCTCCCACCCTCCCTGTCCCACCCCTCTAGGTGGTCACAAAGCACCGAGCTGATCTCCCTGTGCTATGCGGCTGCTTCCCACTAGCTATCTGTTTTACATTTGGTAGTGTGTATATGTCCATGCCTCTCTCTCACTTCGTCCCAGCTTACCCTTCCCACTCCCCGTTTCCTCAGGTCCATTCTATAGTAAGTCTGAGTTTTCATTCCCATCTTGCCCCTAGGTTCTTCATGACTTTTTTTTTTATTCCATATATATGTGTTAGCATACGGTATTTGTTGTTTTTCTCTTTCTGACTTACTTCACTCTGTATGACAGACTCTAGGTCCATCCACATCTCTACAAATAACTCAATTTCAGTTCTTTTTATGGCTGAGTAATATTCCACTGTATATATGTGCCACATCTTCTCTATCCATTCATCTGTCAATGGACACTTAGGTTGCTTCCATATCCTGGCTATTGTAAATAGAGCTGCAATGAACATTGTGGTACATGACTCTTTTTGAATTACGGTTTTCTCAGGGTATATGCCCAGTAGTGGGATTGCTGGGTCATATGGTAGTTCTATTTTTAGTTTTTTAAGGACCCTCCATACTGTTCTCCACAGTGGCTGTATCAATTTACATTCCCACCAACAGTGCAAGAGGGTTCTAGGTCTGTTCTTTATGCATCCTCGGGGCACCATGTGCATCCTTTTATCTGCTGTCCACATCTCTTCTTTGGCTAGCCAAGTTACCACAAAGGCAGCTGGGACTGGATTCCATTCCTGTCTGTATTCCCAGCACCTAGCACGGTGCCTGACACATAGTAGGTGCTCACGGAAGTGTTTCCAAAGATGGATCCAGCCGGCAGTTAAATAAAATCACTCAGACCCTAGTAACAAATATCCGCTGGTCCCAGCTGCTTCCAAAGTCTCATCAGCTATCCCTGGACAGGCCTAGAGCGGGTCTCACCTGGTGCAATGACCTGATGCCAAAACTGCCCCCACCCCGGACCACGCGCAAATGGCAGGTTGATGTGTCTAAGCCCTGGAGGTGCCAAAGCTAAACAGTGGTGTGCGGTAAAGAGAGGAGAATGTACCTCCCCCTGCCATTCCCCTACAAGAGACTCGCAAAACAGTGCTGCTGTACCTGGCATCTTATAGAAGTTTACGAGACAGTGTGCAGTGGATATGGTGGACTGGCTCTCAATGCCCACTCCACCCTCTGCTAGGTGCTTTCCTAGACCGCAGAGACAGGAAGAGTAAAACAAACAAACAACAACAAACCCTACATTTCTCAGTGTGCCCTGCTGTTAGGATTCAGGAATCCAAGATTCAGCCAATCAGATGCACTTGCGTGAGATTTGGAAGGCTGTGCTTCTGCAGCTCCTGATGCTTTCTGGGTTTGGGGGGGTGCAATTTGTGTGGTGGTTGTTGTTGTTGTTTTGTTGCCGAGCTCACAGAGGGCATCAAGTACACTAGGTCTAGTGCATCCATCTCCTAGTGTGGATCACAACAGGTGCAGTGTGGAGCTGGCAGCAGTAGCAGCTTCCTAATCGTGGTACTGTGTGTGGTTCTGGAGTTGGTGACCTCATGATTACCAAAGAGGCAGCAGCTTCCTTGGTGGCCCAGTTCTGCTGTGTGGCTTTGAGAATTGCTCCTGAAAACTCAACCTTGAGTCTCTGTCTTTGACCTCCCAATAGTTCTGTAGCCGTTTCATAAATCCCTTCCATTTTAAGCTCACTACAGTGGATTCTGTTGTCTGTCCAACAGAATCCTGATGGACAGCACTTTGTATTCTGCTGCCAGCTCTCTCTCCTGCTCTGTCTCTCAGACCCAGATATAAGTCTACCAGAGAGCTGGGTCAGAGCATATCCAATAACAATCATCCACTCAGCTCAGAACCGCCCTTTTTTGCCCTTTGACAGTGAAGCATTATCACTTGGCCAAGATAGTCTCCCGACTCTCTCTTCCCTTAGATGTGTTATCTTCTGAGAGTTTCCTTACACCCTTGTGCATGTCTGAATCTCAGTCCTGGATGGTAAATAGATTTTCATTTCATCTGTCAACTCTGCTCATTTAGTAGTGATGATCTGGACCGGTGTGTAAGAAAAAGGCTGAAGCTGCTTCTGGACTCAGAAGGAAAGAGCACTGTGATCGGCTAGTGATGCCTGCCATGGTGCAGAAATGGACATTGACAATGTTCATGCTGTGTAACTGTCCACATATTTGGGGGAGAAGTGAATGAAGGTGCCTTCCACTTAAGCCAGAGTGGCGTCCATTCAGCCATATACTCCCCAGGCAGCCCTAATGCCACCCCACAGGTTCCTGACACTACCCGCTGATTACCCCAACTCAGCTTTTGTTCACTGACCAATTTTACCAATTATTCATAATGCTTCTGATTCCTGTCCGCAACTTAATCCCTCTCCAACTTACATCCCCAACCCTGCCCTCCAACATTCACATGAACTCTCATGCTTACCAGGGTTCTGACCTCTGAAATGGGCTAATTCCTGGAACTTTAAGTCCACACCCCTCCAGGAAGATCCTTGACCTTTAGACTCCCCAGAGGCCCTCCCTCACTCGTCTGTGTGCCCAATCAGCACTGGGCCCTCAGGAAATGTTCCGCAAACCCATGGATCAGTGAAAGAATATGAGGATTGCCGGGAATGACCTCACCAACCACGGGCTTCCCTCTTCCTATCCTGCCTCCTGCCCATCCCCGTACTCAGATACTTTTGTTGACACTGACATACAGCAGCCTAAATCTCCAGGAAGTCCATACACAATGGGGTGCCCTGCATCCCATCTGAGTCACCATTGAACCCACATCCAGCCTGCTGCAGAAGCTAGCTGCTGTGGGACAGAAAATTTTGTCCTTCAGGGGGCTCCCAGGCTCCCCTGGGAGGAAGGGGAGCCACCTTCTAGGCACGGCAGAGGTCAGGGTGGGTGTTAAGTCATTTTCCAGGGAAGAAAACCAGCCTAGAACCCAACCCACACCATCCCCACTCCGGGCTCTTGCTCACCCCTAAAGGGAGACAGATAGTGTGGTTAACTGGGGTGTCATAGTGGGCTCTGGCCCTCATTAAGGGCAGGGTAGGGGGCAGTCAGTGATTTACCAGGTCATAAACAGCAGCTCAAGGGAGCCAATGACGTCATACCCACAGCCCCTGGGGACTGAGGGAGCCGTGGACAGAGGTCACAGGTCTTGGGCCAAGAGGTCAGGCTGGAGCCTGACAAGAGACTCCTCGCCTCTTCCTGATCACTGGGCTCTGAGCTGAGGCAGCCTGGGGTAGGCAGAGCCCAGTGACAGCTCCTGGGGGTTCCAGATGCTCACAGATAGAGAAAGTGAACACTGACCTGGGAGCAGGGGAAGGAGAAGTGGGGTGCAGGCAGCAACCACAGAGGAGCAGAGACAGCCAGGGGAGGATAGGCAGGGACTGCTGGAGTCTGAGAGACCCCCAGAGGTGCAACTGAGGCCTGCCTCTCCCGAGCAGAGCATCAGAACCCCACGCAGACAGCCCAGCTCCAGAATCTCCGCAAGAGGGACATGAAGAAAAAGCAAGTCCACCCCTCTCCCTAGGAAGCCCTGTGCCAGAGAGGCAGTGGTTAAGAGCCAAGCTGTCCGGGTTCAATCCCCAGCCCTGCCACTCACTAGCCTGCGTGACTGTGGGCAGCTTCTTTAATCCCTCTGTGCCTCAGCTTCCCCATCTGTAAAATGGGAAAATATTTTCTCAAGATTTAGTGGACTAGTTAATGGATTCAGAACAGAGCTGATACACAATGCTGTGTGTTTGATCTAGGTTATTGTTTTTAAGGCAAGAGGCCCTGTGTGTGGGAGATTCTCACCCTTCCCTGTCACCAGCAGCAGCAGCCTTGGGGAAGCTTCTCTTTGCATACCCATTATTCCCAACCTCCGAATCCCCTCCCTCACCCCACCAGGATCCCCAAGTGGTGAAAGGAACAAGCGGCTCTAACCCTGCCCAGAAAGTGAATGAGCCAGCTGCATTCCAAACACAGCCTGGATAAATAACAAGAATGAACACTGTTTACTGGGCACCTGCTATGTGCCAGGCCCAATGCTGGTGCTTTACCTGCACTTGCCCATTTAGTCTTTAAGGGGGATATCGCCATCCCACTATACAGATGAGAAAGCCAAGACCTCAAGAATCAGTGTCCAAAGTCACCCAGAGGGCAAGACTTCCGACCTCCAGAATCTGAGCTCTTTCCTCAAAAGCCGAGTGTGCTTCTTGGCCATTTGGTGTCACAAAGGCTGAAGGACTTTTTGAAATGCAGAGTCCTAAATCCTTCCAGACCTAAAGAATCAGAGGCTCTGTGAGTAGGACCCAAGAGTCTATATTTAAATACAGTAGCTGCCCCTGGCTTTGGACCTCCTCCCACCCGCTGCAGCCCCCCATCTCAGACAACAGGGACCCCCGCAGAAGGAAAAAGGAGACGGAGCCCAGTCAATGTGCACTCGTTAATTCTGGAGGGATGGGAGCATCCCTGCCTCTGGGCCCCCTTTTATTCATAGGCTCCTTCACTCTCTCTCTCTCTCTCTCCTGGAACTGGGGCCCAAACAGGCAGAGTCAGGCAAAAGAGGGCCAAAAAAACATGTCTCCAACCGGTCTTACAGTGGGAGATCCAAAGCCTGGGGCAAGAGAGGCAGCAGGGTCAAAAGGGCCACCTCCTCCATCCACTGCAATGGTGCAAGTGGAGTGCAGAGGGACTGACACCCTGGGCAGTGCCAGGGGGCCCTTCAGCTGAGGGTGGAGGACCAGACTCTCTTAGACTGCCCCTCTGCCTGAAGCGCAAGGGGGACCCTCTCCGCACTCCGACATCTCCCCCAAACACCTCCAGATGAGATGCGAGCGCTGCCCCAGGCTCCCTGTGCTGCGGGGGCAGCAGACACTGGTCTTCAGCAAGGAGTAGAGAGGGATCAGCACACATCACATCACACTTGGCACGGCCCCCATTGGTGGGCACCGTGCCACCGTGTTGGCCAGCCATCTCCCTGCAGAACGCTTTCCGGCAGGGGAGGGCTGCCAGGGGGACCTGCGCCCACCAGGAGTGCCCCAGACCCCCAGAAGCCCCCTAACCACCATCCCCTCACCCCCAGGCCCTGCCCTCCCTGGATCCAGTTTGTAATTACTTTTTATTTGTGTGACCATTTGCTTTCAGTCTCTCTTCCAGGCTCTGAGAGAGCAGGACGGAGTCCATGGGGTTCACCAGTGTATCCTGAGCACCTGGCACATTTGTCAAAAGAACGAATGAATGAATGACTTGAATGAAATCTCCACATTCCTGTCCACACCCTCGCTCCTAGCACAGAAACTGTAGGTGCCCAGACTTGGCAGGATGGAGCCCATCTTGCCAGAGGTGGGAGGGGAGCCGGGGTGGGGGGGAGAAGGGCAGGGTTCCAGTCTCACATCTGCTCTTCCTGTTCATCACCTATTTCCGGTGGGAAGTCCCAGAGGCCAGAGGTCATGTCTGGGTCTCAGGGCTATCCCCAGCACATCCCTATGGGAGCCGCGCATGGCCTGCCCCACAGTCACAGCTGCCAGCTGTGACTCATGGCTCATGAGCCTTTCCTCTTGGCCAGAGATTGGGGAGCAGATATTACAGTAACATTACTAACCGCATGTGGTGGCTGTGACCATGCTTACGCTCAGAGCAGCTCCCCCAACCCCGAGGGCAGAGCAGTGACCTCACCCTCGGGGGTCAGCAGCAAGCAAGGACAGTCCTTCCCAGAGGCAGCGGGATGGGCTGGATGGCCCTGGTCTGCTTGAGAAGCCCAGAGTCTGGCCCCTTCCCCTCAGAGTTGGTTGCACACCCTCCCTCTCCCCCACCAAAGCAGCCCAGCTGGGGTAGGGGCTCAGCCAAGGTGGGCAGGAGCGGGAGAGGGGAAGTGGCAGAGCCTGCCCCATCCCTGCCCTTCCTCACTGCTGGCTCCAGGACGCTCATGCTGGGGAAAGTGGCGTCTGAGGATGTGGCTGCAGTGGCCAGCTCCTGGCGCCAGCAGAAATCCCCAAGCCCGTCAGTAGACCCTGTTCAGACGCGTCGGCTGACCATGGCATTGAGTAAGTACTGAGGAGACACCTGCGGACTGATGTCACGCCCTGCCTGCCCTCTCCTCCCAGACAAGCACTCCTGGAGCCCAGACCATTCCAGTTCCTCCTGTCAGACCATAAGAGACCCAAGGGCATCCACTCCTCCAGGGAAGGCTCTGTGGGAAAGAAAGGAACGCACAGCAACTGGGCTCAAAGCCCAGCTGGGTGCTCTTAGGAAAGTTACCCAACCTCTCTGGGCCTCAATTTCTCCAGCTGTAAAGTGGGACTAAGATGAACTGCCTCCCGGGTGGCCATGAGAATAAGTGAGTGCCCTGGCCTGGCAGTGGATAGACAGCGGCCCACGGCAGCCAGTCTTGGTGTTGCACTGCCACCCTTAACAGCTCCAGACAGGAAATGCCAAGTATCAGGAAGAACTGGGGCTTCAGATAAGGGAGGGGAGCAGGGCTGTCTGAGGAAGGGAGTTGGGAAAGCCCCACCCACACTCTGCCAGTTGCAGACTAAAGGTAACAAGGGCCTGGTGGCAGACATGGTCTCCCAGCCTCCATTCGTCCCTCCTTCCTCAGTTTTCAGCAAGACCCACACGGGAATGACTCTATGGTCCCCAGCTTCCCTTGGGCCAGGGGTGGCTGGAGGACTGAGTTGTGGCCAGTGGGATAGAAACAGTGTGTGATTTCTGGGAAGTTTCCTTAAAGGGAAGGGTCAGGCTTTCTTCCTCTATGGCAGCACATAGTTGTTGAACCCACCTTCAAGTACAGGAGCAAAAAAATGCACGATGGCTTCTCAAACCTAACTCTAATAGGCCCTTCCTCTGGTGGACTCACCTCAAGACTCATGTGTGCCTGGGTCGGGTGGGACAGATGGCATGCCTGGGAGAGAGGAGTTGCCTGGGATGTGACATCCCCTTAAGGAGCGCTTCCTTCTGTATGAGCTGCAAGGCCAGGAGGAACCCTGTTGGGAGGACCTATCTCCTAGAGGAGCTGGGGACAGATGGGTGGGTGGATAAAAAAAAAAAAAGGAAGGAAGGAAAGAATCAGGTAAGTGGGTGAGCTGGGGAGAGATATCCAGAAAGAGGGAAATACCCTGGGAAGATGTTTCAGGTGACAGACAGCCAGGCTTGGGATGTGGAGAGAGGAGGATGGCCAGCCTGACCCACTGTTTGTGTCGGACTCTCTGTTTTCCCATCTGTGCTTCGGGAATGGGTCTTACCGCCTCACTACTCAAGGGCAACGAGCCGTGATTTTTTTTTTTAAGACCACAGCATCAGTGCGGCGTTGCGCCAGTACAGCCCCTAGCCCGGAGCCCCTCTCTGTACTGGGATTCCCCCCGCATTGGAGCCCATCTCATCCAGGTGTCACGAGGATTCAGGGAGCTGAGTCCGCAGTGTGCCTCTCACAGCGCCTGGCGCAATGCAACGCGCAGGAAACCCGAGGAGCTCGTTACTGCCGCTCTCGTGAAATCCTACCCTGGGGTGTGAGGAACAGAGTTGCCACCGGGTGACCTGTGGTGTGAGTCTAGGGAGAGACCTGGCTGGGTTCCTCATCCCAGAGCAACAGCCCCAGCCCTTGGGGACCCTAAAGATCAAGGAACGTAAATGCCCTGGGAGAGCCACCCTCCCTCCCCATCAGGACCCCGAGGACGCAGGCGGGGATGGGAGTAGTAGAGAGACCTGGCAGGGTGGGGATGGCTAGGGCATAGCCTGCTGTCCCACTGCAGTGAGACCAGACCCTCGGCAGGTCCATGTTTGGTCACAGGAAGTGGGCGAGAGGCCACGCAGGGCAACAGAGGCCATGAGGAGGGTGAACAAAGGCCTGAGCAGAAGGGGAAAGGCATTGGCTTGTCCTGCCTGGGGAGGGGAAGGCTTGGGGTCCACCTCAATGCCAGCTTCTGCAGCTCCATGAGCTATTGCACAGGGATGCCCTTCCTAAAACTCCCCAGAAAAACCCCGGGGGTTATAATATGAGTGAGACCGCGATTCAGGGTACGAAGGGACTTTACCAGGGGAACTGAGGGCTGTCATATCTCCTTGGAGCAGCAAACAAGAAAAAAATGATCTTACATAAAAGTCACCGTGACTCCAGGTGGCCTAAGGGAGAACTGTGACTGCCCACGAGATGAGCCCTGATGCAGAGGGAGCTATGGACAGTCAGGAATGAAAGGGTCCCGCACCCTAAGCGGAACCTCCAGCCAGCATCTGAGCCTCCTGGCCTCCGCTCTCACCTCCATAGAATCAAACAAGGTAATGATTTGGGGATCACTGGGTTTGGGAATCATACAGAGGTGAGTTTGAAGCCACCTTGGACAAAGTTACTTAGTTGCTGTGCCTTTGTTTCTTCTTCAGTTAAAAATTTTTTTTTTAATAAAACAACAACAACAACAGAGCTGGGCTCGGAGGGCCACTGGGAGGATTAATTAAGTGGGTGCCAGATGAGGGCCAGGCACCCATAAGTATTCTCTAGTGGGCCGCTGCTATTTTTCTCCTGTTTGGGCAGAGATCAGGCTGAAAGTGTCCCTTGGAGTTCTTTTCAAGTCTAGAATTCCTTGATTCCACAATCCTGTGGTTCCCGATTCTGACTCTGGGATCTGAGGACTAAGAATGACCCATCTGCACAGCTCTGCCTCGTGCAGCCCCAGCCCAGAACCTGACAGTCCAGACTGCAGCCCGCATCATTTTACTTCCACAAGTGGGCTTCACCCTGCCCATCACGTGCCCCCAGCCTCACGGCAGTCCTGTGGCAGCCCCAGGGCCCCAGGTGGCCCTGCCAGCTGTCTCTGACCCCTGCACTGTGCCCTCACCTGGAGTCGGGGCAGCACAAGCCCCTCTGGCTGATTTCCGCACACCTATGGTCCCCTGACAATGTCACATGCTCTGGAAGTTGGCAGGCCCAGAGGGGCCGCGGATGCCAACATAAACACCATTCCTATGGAAGGAGGTGGGGGTTATTTTTAACCTGTTGATCAGAGGCCACGGCTCTGGCCCTGGGAGGACCGGGGATGCGGGCTCTCAGGGGGAAGTGTGTGGCCAGGCCTCACCTCAATGACCCTCAAGGGCACTGGGCTGTGGGGACCCCAGCCTTCACCCCACTTTGATGGAGAAGGGGAGAGAGATACATAGAACAGGACATGCCCTATCTTGTGCACTGGTTTCACCTGGGGTTGAGCTCAGCCGGGAAGAACAAGGGTATTGTAAATCACAGATTGGTGACCTGGAGATGGGGCCTCTCCCGTCCCCATCCTACAGGTAACTGAGACCTGAGAGAGGAGGCCCAAGGTCACACCACTGGTTAGCACCAGCTCTCTGCCCCCTTGTGCACCTGAAATCTGACATGGACATCTCAATAACTCTCCAAGGCTGCATCCAGGGGAGCCACCTTGCCCTTCCCCCTTGCCCAGTCTGTTCCACCCTGGTGGACCCAGCCCCTGACAAGCCCCAAACAAAGTCCCCAGGCCCTGACCCACCCTGCAAGGACTTCCCAGGTGCCCAAGCAGTGCCCCCTGGAGTCCAGCCGCAGCAGTGGCCAGCGCAGCGGGCAGCGGGTAGTGCCACGGTGGCTGGAGGCCCAGGCGAGGACGTGCGGGCCAGGGCGTGCTTGCGTGGGGGAAGCAGGACCAGAGCTTCTGCCAAGGGCCCGCTGCCGGCTGCTGGTGAGGCTGTGCTCGCCAGAGGGGGGCAGCGGGCAGACAATGGACCCCACAGCCCAGCCTCCCAGCCCTGGCCCCTTGAACTGGGCATGCGGCTGCCAGCCGAAGCAGCCGCCTCCGCTGGCCCCCCCACGTCCTGACTGCTGGGTGGCCCTTATCACCGGTACGTGCCAGGAGCCCACATGCCCACACTCTGCGGTGGGGAGAGGACTGGAAGCCCGGGACGGATGGAATCAGTGGGGAGTAAGGCTTTCTGCTTCCCGCTGCCCGCCGAAACTCCCAAGGGGGGGCCATCACAGGCCCAGAGTACCCCTCGGGGAATGTCCCACCCCCAGAGAGACTTAGCCCCCTCTTGCCAAGTCCCAACTCTCAACCACTCTTCTCTTGGGCTGAGGGGTTAGGGTGGGGGAGAAGGAAGAGGCCGACATCTTCATATGATTACTCTGGGTCAGGTCACAAATACCAACTATACCTCCATATAATAAGTACTATTACATTACACACATTTAATACATAGGGAAACAGAGGCACAGAGAGGTTGAGCAACTTACCCACAGCCACACAGCTGGCAGGGACAGAGTCAGGATTCAAACCATGCAAGCTGAGTCAAGAGCCGAACCACATCCAACAGAATGCAGCAGGAACAGGGATGGGACTGGGCAATGCTCAGCCTCCAACCCCATGGGAATGACGGCTTTGGGGTCTGACAGATATGGGCTCAAGGCCAGGAACTGTGTGCTCTAAGCCAAGCGAAGACCCTCTCTGGGCCAGTGTTTCCCGGCCCGTAGAACGGGCACAGCGATGCAGTGATCAAGTACAGTGGCCTCACACAGAGAAGGTACTACTGCCTTCACCTAGCAGAGCTCTGAGTGTCCTTCCATCGAGTGATTAGAACGTCCTCTAGAATGTCTGGTCAGCTGAAGTGTGCCATCCCAGCCTCCCTCGGGCCAAACCCACAGAGTGGCTCCATTCCCTGGCACTCGGGCTCTGCTGCAAGCCACAAGCATGTCTAGCCAGGCAGCTCCAATGGCATGGCCAGCTCAGCCCGAGCACTGTCACGTAACCCTCCACAGCTATTGGGTTCTCCCTGTCTTCTCCCCAGGGAGACTGTGAGTACCTGCAGGGAGGCTGAGGGCAGAGGCCATGGCTCCCCCCGTCTGATCAGAGGGTCTGAAGGAAGACAGGAAAGGTGCTCCCTCAGACACAGACACCCCAAGTTGGTGCTCTCTGAGAGCAGAGGCCGAGCAAGCCATGCCATCCTGGCTACTGACCTGGGGAACATGCATAGTCAGGCCCTGCTCCATTTCCAGTCCACCACCTAAGAGCTGTGTGACCCTGAGCAGGTCCCTCAACCTTTCCGTTTTCTCACTTGCCAAGTGGAGATTACATTTCCCGTCTACATCCCAGGCTAGTGAAGATGAGATGAAGCCACGTGTGTGTGTGTGACACGCTCCCTCCTCATGATTTCTGCGGGTACATTAGGACTACAGTATGTGTGTGTGGGCAGAGTGGGGGCCGTCCTGACTGGGAGGACATGGGAGACAGGCATAGACGTCAGCGAAAGAGGGAAGCAGAGGGATTTCCCCACCGTGATGTGGGGACTGAGGCTGCTCAGGCAGAGGAAGAAAGGCTGAAGGAGCTGAGTCACCAGCGATGCAGGAGATGCTGGGAATCTGCTGCCTTTCCAGCTACTGAGAGTGAAATGACCACAGGAGGGACCACAGGAGACACCGGGAAGCCTCAAGAAATGAGGCGGTGGCCAGAGAGGACAGGAAGGGAACTGCAGCCGACCTGAGTTCCAGGGACCCTAGAGGAAGCAGCCTGAGCTGGAGACTCAGCCCTGACCTCATAGGGACCCCAGGATGATGGGGACACACAGGCCTGCCGTCGGGAAGCCCCAGTCTGATGGGGAGAGAGAGGAAGTCTTACTCTGTTTATCCAAATTAACTGATTTAAAAAATAATCAGTCAATACGGTTCAGAGGATCTAAAAGAATCCAGTTCAAACTCCGGTGTATAGCTGCTTCCTAGCTATTTAAGTAACCTCCTTTCAAGCATTGTAGGTGGAACTCCCTATCTGATGGGAAAGTTGTACTGACGTCTGCCCCCGGGAGTTACAGTGTGATGGGGAGACTCAGCCTCTGCTCTTAGGGAGCCCCAGCTCTGGGCACTTATGTCTGAGGGAGCACCTTTCCTTCAGACCCTCTAATCTGATGGGGCAAATGTGGCCTCTGCCCTCGGGGCGCTCTCTGCCTTAAGCACTCAGGCTTAAGTGAAAGGTGTGCAGGCACAGGTGAATGCCCTGTGTGGAACCCCCTCCGGGACCACCCGCCTGATGGGGGGAGATAACTCCACACAGTAGAGAGAGAGAGTCCTCTGTCCGCCCAGGGCTGGGGCATCTTCCCCAGAGGTGCTTCTGAGCGCCCGGACCATAGAGGGTGGAGGGAAACAGAAGGGCTGCCACATCTGGTCTTGGGGTGGCTGGGCTTGCTGCCCTGCACAGCTGGCCCACATCTGGCTTCCAGACATCCACCTCTTGCTCGGTGATTCACTCCCATCCCACATGTCTGCAGAAATGGGAGGACGTAGGCTTGGAGCTACACAGGCTCCTCCACACACATGTGCGGCCCCAGCGCGCACAGAGAGGGCAGCGGGGTGGGGGTGGGGTGCCCCTTCTTCTCCTACCTCTGGCTCTCTTGTCCCCTCAAACACAGCCACTGCTGTTGGGGCGAGGGGTGTCCAGTCCACCCAGGAGTCACCATGACTCACTCTCCCCGCCTGCAACCCTCACACTCAGCTTCACAGGTTTCATGCAGGGACCATCAGCGGGCTTGGAGTCAGCAGGCAGGCGGCGCAGAGCCGGCCCAGAGTTCCCGATCCCCCCCCCCCCCCCCCACCAATCTGGTGTCACAAGACACCAGATTGTCCAGGAGCCTCAGGATCTAAACTCCTAGTGCCAAGGCCCTCCAAGTCCATGGGCCCCACCCATGTCTCCAATGTCCCCACCCACTGTCCGTGGGAATACAAGGGGCCTTCCTCAGCCCCCTCGCCACCCTCCAACCCCACTTCTACTAGGAAGCTCCCAGCATCCCTTTCCCCAGACTATGGCTCTCCTGCTCCAACCTGCACTCCCGTCCTGCCTAGGAACAAAAAGCTGCAGGAGAGCAGAGGATGCGGCTGGGGAGGAAAAGTAACACGCCAGGGAGGAAGTAGGGAGCATAAGGCATTTCCCCACCAAGTGGGACATCGATGGCAGGGCTGTGTCTCCCCTCACACTGGGGCTCCCCGAGGGCAGGGCTGTGTCTCCCCTCAGAATGGGGTCCCTGAGGCAGGGCTGTGTCTTTCCCATCCAACTGCATCTCCTTTAGCTCTGCAACAGGTGACTCATGCTCTACCTCCATCACTGGGGCTTTCAGACTGGTTGGAGGGTCGGAGGTGGGAGGGAGCATCTTCCCAACAGAGCCACATCCTGCGGGAGACCCATTATGCTCACTGGCAGGGGCCCCCTCAGACAGCAGCCTGCTCAAAGTTCACCCACTCACCTCTCTGGGTGGTCCCTCCCACGCTCTAGCCCCAGTCTCTCATGCTAAATCACCCGCTGGGCAGGGCAGACCCACAGGACACGTGCAGGACGTGGTGGGGGTCCAGCTGAGAGAGCTGGCATTCTCTGGCATCACATCCAGCAGCCCTCAGCTGGAGGGGTCTGCAGGTCCAGTTCCCCCTAGGTCTGCAGCTGAGCATGGGGAGGAGCAGACAAGCCTGTGGGCATGTGTGGCCTGGGGAGGCTGGACTAGGCAGGCTTTTACCTCCGTGAGTCCAAATCGGCACAGGAAGTGGCCCTCAACTCCTATCAGCTCGCCTTTATCCTGCACGCTACCCCAACAGATTAGAGGAGAGGCCTCCTACCCCAATGGGTCATTGCAAGGGGGCAGCCCTACCCTGGAGTGGATACTTTGGGTAGTGAAGGAAGCAGGAAATGGGCTGGACGGGCCTGGGAATCCCACCCCACACTCTTAACCACCGTTCTATACCAGGAATAGGGCTCTCCTCAGCCTTCTACCTCCACTCCTCTCTGTCACCTCTTTACCTCCTACACCTCTTTCAGGGAAATGAACCACAAAGCCATGTAGCGCTAGGGCTGGTGAGGCCACACCAGAGGCAAAGACTTCTGGGTGGTGTTGGAGGGTCTGTACTCCCCACCGAGCACTGAGAATTGAGCATCACCATGTCTGGAAGCACCCTGAGCTAGCAACCCACTGTACAGAAGGGGAGACTGAGGCCTGTGACTTTGCAGAGACAGAGTAGATCCAGCCCTGAAGTGAGCTGGCCAAACCTACGTCTGCCTGTGTCAGGGCGGCCCCTTCCCCAGTGGGACTGTGAGCTCCCTAAGATCAGGGACTGTCTCCAGCTTCCTGAAAAGGGCTTGCTAAACGAGGGCAGATGAGTACAGAGCTGGGTTGGCCCTGGGGCGGAGTTGGGGGGGAATTCATGCAGGAAGCCTCAAATCAGGGTCCTCTTGTCCTGTCTCCTGTCCTAGAGAACACACAGGAAGCTCAGAAGGGTCTCCAGATCCTCTCCCCCTCCCCTTTGCTTTGCACTGCCCCCTCAGCCTGACCAGGTTGGCTGCAGGGCCTCCCCATCTCTGGTCGCCTCCTGGGCCACAAGTCCCCCTGCTTGGTTCCTGGCAGAGGAGGGTCTAGGGTGAACAGGCAGGCCTGCATCCAGACCAGATTGGGCTACCTGCAGAAGTCCCCAGAGCCTGGTGCAGGAGCCCTCTTCCCCAAGCTGAGAGAAAGGCAGGCAGTAGCCCACGTGCTCCAGCCAGTTGGCCATGCCTAGTCCAACTTGGCCAGTGTCCCCAACCCCACCGTCCCTCTTTCAAGTACAGTCCTTGCTCCAGCCAGATGCCTGGGCACAGACTTGTCCCGGAGAAATCCATGCCCTACCCTACCAGTTTCTGCTCATCCTGCCCTCTCTCTCTCCTCTCCCCACAGAAGCCATCTTCCTGGGGCCACCGGGCTCACCACACTCTCTGCAGAGCTCTTACCCACATGGAGAGCCAGCCATTCCCCAGCCCAGGGAAGGGTCTCAGTAGAGGCGGCCGGGAAGGGGCCACGACTCAGCTTCCCCATAACCTCGCATGTCTCTGTATTCCACCCAAACCACCCTCCTCTCTGTCCCTATTACGAGCCTATGCCATCTTTCAAGGGAGCAAGTTCGTTAGGTCTGTTTCCCATTGTGTGGGCGAGGATGTGGTCTCTCTCTTATCGGATGCCAAGACTTGCTGCAACCCGACCCTGCAGCAGAAAGAGTTGTCATCAAGCCCAACCCTCAAGTTCATACTCTGTAATCTAGAGAGGGCTCCCTCAGAACCTGCCGTTTTCCATCCCTACCCCTACTTTACACAACTTTTTGGTCAGGTAGCTCTTTTTAAAAAAAAACAAAACATTTTTTTAATTGTGACAAAATAAATAGAACATAAAGTTCACTATCTTAATCATTTTTAAGCTCACAGTTCAGTGGCACGAAGTAATTCACATTGTTGTGCAACCACCTCCATCTGTCTCCGGAAGTCTTTTCATCTTCCCCCAACCTCTGTACCCAACAAACAATAACTCCTCATTCTTTCCTCCCCCCAGCCCCTGGCAATCACCATTCCACTTTCTGTTTCTATGAATGTGGTACCGCGTTAAAGTGGAGTCATACAGCATTTATCCTTTTGTGACAGGCTGATTTCACTTAGCATAATGTCCTCAAGGTTTGTCTGCATTGTAGTGTGTGTCAGAATTTCCTTCCTTTTTAAGACTGAATAATATTCCATGGTATGTATATATCGCATTTTGCTTCTCCATTTGGGTAGCTTGTTGATTTCTTTAGAAAAGCAAAGTAATATATTCTCAGGGTAAAAAAATCTGAGGCTTTCACAAGCAGATAAAGTGCAAAGTGAAAGTTCACCTCAGCCCCACCTTGTTCTGCTCAGACTGAATCCCTGAAATTTCCGAAGCAGAGGGCAGATAGACTTATATCCATTTTTACACAAATATCCATTTTTTACACAAACAGTGACATACTCCTCACCAGTATTTCTCAAACATGAAGTCAGAATCCTCTTGAGAGCATGTTAAAATAGACTGCTCGGCCCCAGCCCCAAGTTCCTGACCCACTTGTTCTGAGCTCCATCCCACCCTCCCCATCCCACCACCCCTGAGGTTCTGGGTCTCTAACAGGCTTCTCAAGATTCAGTGCTGCCCGAAGGTATACCCTTTGTGGACTAGTACGATCAGAGCAGTCCAGTCCTGCCACTTGCTTTCCCACTTAGTGAATATCAACCTATAAAGCTGGACCTCATTCTTTTTCATCACTGCATGCAACTCTGGTGTTTGGATGCCCCAGAACACAGCTAATCAGTGCCTTACTGATGGACTTGACGTTGCTTCCAGTTTTTTGATTAGGAAATAAAACTGCAATGAATGCAGTTGTACCTAGACTTTAGACACTTGCGACATTTGGGACAGTGTATCTGATAAAATCCTAGATATGGAGCCCCTGAGCAAACAGTTTGAGAATTAATTCTTTCCGGGTAATTGCCAACCCCCTTCTTGGGTGCAGTTGCCTTCCCACCAATTCCGAGGATGCCTGTGTCCACAAAGCGAGGGGTCCCCGTTTCAGTTGTTGTCCATCATAAGGGGGAAAGAGAATCTTATCATTTCTTACTTTTGATTTCTTGTATTTTGACTGAGGGTAGGAATTTTCACCTATTTATTAGCCATTAGTAGTCCCTTCCTTGTTCATGTGTTTTGCCCATTTTTCTATTTGCTTCTCTTTTCTTTATTGACTTGTATAAACTCACCTGTCATATATAGTGAAAATATTTTTTCTGGTTTGTTATTTGCCTTTAGACTTTAAGCTATTACATGTTTATGTAGCCAATTTTTAAAAATCTTTCCCTTTGTGACTCCTATATTTTGTGTCCTACTTTCCCAATTCAAGAATATACATTTAAAAATTTTTGTTAATGATTTCTTCCAGTAATTTTATGGTTTTCTTTTTACATTTAAATATTTGATCCATCTGGGACTTACTTCAGAATAAGGAATGAAGTGGAGAAGTGGCTTTTTTTTTTTTTTTTTTTTTTTTTAAC
>NW_006785876.1:5387924-5393281 GCF_000442215.2 Lipotes vexillifer
TGTCTTGAACGTCTAGCCAGTTGTCCAATTTGATTGCGTCTTTTCTCCTCTGATCTAAAATGTCACTTTACCATATATTCAATTTCCATTTGTTCATGGGTGTGTGTCTGGGCTCTGTTCTGTTCCTTTGATCTGACAGTCTGTGTGCCAGTACCCAGCTGTTTTATTACTGAAGATTTATACATTCTAGTAGCTCTAGTTGCCCCTTATAATGCCTCTTCTCCAGAATTTTCCAAACTCTTTTTGCATGTTTATTTTTCCAGATGAATTTTAATATAATTTGACAAGTCAGAAGATTCGTTGTTTTTCACATCTTCTAACAGATGTGATTTTCTGGTTTCTCAGTCCACAGCAGAATAGAGACAAGTTGAGAAGAGGTGGGGTGGTGGTCTGCCTGAGGCAGTGATGGTGGTAAGTGACAGCTAATAGAGAGTTGCTGAAGTGATAAAGAACTATGAAAAGTAGTCACAAGAACTATGAAAAAATAGACATCAGGGAATGGGCCATTAGTGTGCGGTCAAAAAAGACCTTGGATTTTCACTGTATTACAACCAGGATCGTGAGGGACACTTGTAACCACAGCTGAGTCATAAGGACTCACATGTTCTATAATGTCTGAATAAGAAGGCAGGAAAGTGTGTAATACCCACTAGTGACTTCCATCCAAAATATCTCTTTTTAAGGTCTCGGATATTAATGTCTGGAAAACTAATGTGAAATGGTTCATTCTTGGATGATGACAAAAGTATGACATGTTACTGGTTTCTCTATAGTTTTTGCAAAACCCACCTCCAAATTCCAAGGAGTTCTGGGATTTGCATTCACTCTATCCGTGGAAATTCATCTGAGGGAAATGTTCCCAGCCTTTCAGCCAGTCCACACACAATTAAAAAAAAAAAAAAAAAAAGATTTAGCTCTTACTGAGCATCTGCCTCAAATACGTGAAGCATGTTATATGCGGACTACATTTCAATCCTCAACAGCCCCACTAGGTGAAGGCTATGCTCCCCTTAGACAGGAAATTGAAGCTTGGAGAGGTCAAGTCTCGGCACATGCAACAAAGAACCCTCGGCCACCTTCACCCCACATGCCACTAACCAGTCCCCTTCAACTCACTCCCCGCGCCCCAACCAACAGGATGTCCAACAGGCGACCAATCCAATTCAAACACCCCTTTGCAAGGCCCTGCACCTGCCTTGCCCAAGGCTCACACAGCTGGAAGAGCCTCATCCCATGCCTCTGAGTGGTAGGGAGGGTGGAGTGAGGTGCCAATCTGGGCCATCTAGGGAAGGAAGGAGCAGCCTCCAGGCCACCCATTTACCAGCCCCCAGGATCAGGGGCTCAGAAAGTGGGGAGGGTGCCCTGGGGACTCAGAAGACACCTCCAAGATGAGTACTGTCTACCCCAGGCTGGCATGGCCTCTCCTGTCCCAGGAGACAGACTCTGTGTTCACCATACCACACCGTCGCCACTGGGGTGGGCAGAGCCCAGTCCTGTCCAGGATGTCCCAGGGAGTGGGAGTTGTGCAGGTGACATACAGAGGGAGGAGGTGACAGGGAAAGGCACTCCCTTGGGAGCTCCCCATCCCAGCAGAGATAAAGGTCAAAGAACTCATTTGTTTTTCCTTGACAGCCACTTGTCTAGGGCTTCTAGGGGCCTACCCTGGATCCAGGTACAGAGAGGTCTCAGGGTGAGGGCCTCCAGGCTGAGAGCTCCTGAAGCAAAGGTGGGACTATAGGGTTGTGAATCTAAGTCCCCAAAGGACCAGAGTTTTCAGCCCTCTCTGACCCCCAGCTTAGGACCCAGCCGATTGGAGAGCAGTGACCCAGAGGATGAGAAGGGCGAGCGAATCAATTCATTTCAGCACCCTGTCACCATGAAGCGCCTACTGCGGGTGAAGGACCGCGCTATTCGGGTGGATGATGAAAAGGGGCCTGGGTAGAGGTGGGGTTGGCTGGAAGGTGGGCAGAGTGCATGGGAGGCCCCAGAGCAGCGGGGACCCCACCGCCGAGCATTCCCAACCTCAGCGCGCATAAGAGCTGCGCGCTCCGGGGCTCCGCGCGCGCGCTCGGGGCCGGCGCCGCACGCGCACGCGCGCCCGCAGCCGCTCCCCCGCCCGCGCGGCTCTGGCTCCCGCGCGCGCGCACTTGAGGCTTCCCTTGTGCGTCTCCTCCATTCGCTACGTGCAGAATGGTCCGTCGGCAGCAGCTGCAGCGCCGGGTGGGAGGGGGAGGAGGAGGGGAGGGGGAGGCGGTGCCCAGGTCTGGAGGAGGGGCCGCGGCGGGCCGGGCGGGGGAAAGCTGAGGGAGAGGGGCTTCAGGGGAGCCTGGGTGGGCGCAACGCTCCCTCCCTTCCCCCTCCCCCCTCGCCGTCGCTCCCTACTGCAAGGCCATTCCGGCCAGCCCCCTGTTCCCTGCCCGGACGTCCTGGAACCTAGCCGACCAAGGGGGCTTTTCTCCGTGTTGTCCCCTACCCAAAACCCAGAACCCAAGCCCAAGAAAGTACCACTCCTGCTGTCCCCTCTCCCCTCTTCCCGTCCCAATCACATTCCCAGGCTTTTGTGTGAGATAACCCAACAGCAAGCCCTTTCCCACTCCGCCTTTCATGGATGGGGCCCCTAAGAAATACTGTAGCCTCACTCTTCTCTCTCTTACCACCTGGAGGAAGGGGTATGGACAGGATGGACACTAGAGCCTAGTTCCCAGAATTTCCACAAGGGGAAGCCCAGCACCTCACACGCGAACTCGGAAAGGATGGCAGAAAGGGCTGGTGGCCCAGAAGAGCAGGCTGCTGCCCAGGACCCTAAGTCCATGTCCAAAAGAACGAGTGTCAGGAGGGTCCCCCGCTAGATTGGCATGGATTCACCACAGTACGGGGCTGTGTCCTATACACCTGTGTGTAAAGAGCTCCCCAGGAATGTAATGGTGAGAAGCCACCAAGGGGTGGACGGTATATCCCTTGAGGATCCCAAGCAGACCAGCTCCCCTTGCTGCCAGGAATCCAGATGTGGCCCAGATGTCCACAGCAGTCCCTCCCACAGGGTGGGACACCAGCTATTCTATGCAGCCCCTCCCTACTCTTCTCTCAGTGTCAGGGGAGGAAAGCTGGCGACCTCCAGTGCCCCTTCCCCATTCGGGCTACTGGGAGGAGGCAGCTCCCTCATCCTCTCCATCCTGCGCGGGCCACCTGGGTTCACCTCGAAAGCAGCCGCCTGGGTTTAAGCTGTGGTCTAACCTCTAGCCCTCTGCTGACAGGTTAAGTCTAGATCGCCAGGAAGGAAGGCGTCCTGGGTCAGTTTCAATTCACACAAATGAACCCATGAGCCTGGGCTTTGCACAGTGCCTGGATCCAGGGAAGCGGATTCGCTTCCTCCCTGATACCTCCGTCTTTTTTGGAGGCGCCCTCTGCTGGCCACTGGGAAATGCAGGAAAAGAACAGAGTCTTGCAGATGCACTCATGGAGGGTCTGGAGAAGGGGACAGAAGTCAAAGAAGCAAATGAAAACCAGGAGCCCCCGAACAGTGGCGCTGGGATGGCCACAAGTAAGGGAGGTATGCTGAAGCCTTCCTGAAGGTGGGGAATTTTGAGCCAGCTTTCCCTGGGCAGAGAAGGGCAACCATGCTGGCAGATGGGGGCTCAGGACACCGCAGGGGCAGCCCTGCCTGTGTGCAGAGTCCTGCCCCTGCCCTGGATGGCTCACACCCCCACTGACTCTGATGACTGCTGTGCCCCGCCAGGGGGCCCTCCCTCACTGTCAGCCTCTACTGGCGTGGTGGGCTGGGAGAAACAGCCAGGGCTGGAAGCCCCAAACCTTCTAGTCATGGCCTGGCTCCTCGGGGCTGGGAGAGAAGGTGACCCCAGAGAGAAGTCTACAATTGACAAATCCACCCCACATACACAGGTCCTTGGCATGGCGGGACTAAAGGTAGGGTACGGGCCTGAGTCACAGCCTGGTGTGGTACTGCCCAGTCTCAGGAAAGGCCAGCTTGCCAAGACGTGAGACCCGGCTCAACAGCCCATCACCCTGCCTCTGGCCACTGGGCATCCTCCCCATCACGTCTCACACGTGGGGCCAGGGTGGTGCCAGGGAGGTGTCAGGGCGGTGCAGGCCCTGCTAGCGCTGGGGCCTGTGCCTCAGGGCCATGGAGGGCAGGAGGAAAAGAACGAAGGGGTTCTCGCTGCAGCAGGAGGAGCTGGGTTAGAGAGACAAGGGACTGGATGGACCCCCAGGCATCCAGAGCCTCTCCTGGCATGTGGAGTGAGGGAGCAGCAGGTGCCACCAAGGACTGGCAGCTTCAAGAACCTGCCCCACAAGTCCTCTGAGGAGGGTCGCCCTCAGGGCCTCAGCATCTGCACAGGGCTTCATGCAGGTCTTACCTCCAAAGGCATCCCAGGCTCCCAGCCTTCCGAGGCCCCACAGGGGGCCCAATCCCCAGACCCCAAGGAAGGTAGGGGCCCTGGCTGCCCAGACCACTCCCCAGAAGTAAATGGCACTGTGGGCTTCCCCTCCCCCACCCCGCCCAGCTCTACTCACTGATTCATTGATTCCACCTTATTGGCCAGGCTCCCTTCCAGACCAGCCGGGGTGAAGAGGACTCCCAGGGTGGGGATTGAGGCCCAGGAGGGAACAGAAAGCATGGCGATTTAATTAGAGGTAATTGGTTAATTTACTCTGAAAGCAATGGGGTAGGGGGAGGGGAGGGGATAGAGTCTGTGGCCTAATAGGGCTCAGACTCTCAAACTGGTCTCTTTCCGGACCGGAGCTGACCTAAGCAAACTCATCCGCCCAGGACACCCACTCTTTGGCCAGGTCAGAGCAAGGCCCAGGGCAGACTGCGGTGGTCCTGCAGAAAAAAAAACAGGTGCCCTGGGGTGGTGGGAACAGGCCTGTTGAGGTTAGGGAGGTGGGAACTGGCATGAGGAGGACTGGGGAGGTGCAGGGAGTTCTAGGATGGGAACTGGTCCCTCTCCCCTCCTCTCACTATACATTATACATGCAGCCTTCCCAAGGTCATTGCCCCAACCCCACCACCACCCCCGCCAAGTTAGGGGCCCACCCCCTCCTGTGGTCAGTGACCTCCCAGGGCTGCCCATCCTAAGGGAGCAGGGCCTGAAAGCTATCTTCACTCCCTCCTGCTTCAGGAAACCATTCCAATAACCAATGAAAGAGACGCCAGCGGGGAGACCCCTGCCGGGCCCCAGGAGGCGTGTCTCGGCCCGCCGCGTCGCCGCCGCCGGCGCGGTGGGGACTCTGGCCGGCAGCCTCCCGCTCCCGGTCCGAAGCAGCTGACCCGCTGGCGGCGGGCCAGGTCGCGGTGGGGCCGGGAGGCAGCAACGTGCGGCGCGGCATGTCGCGGG